>NC_092659.1:5413153-5713153 GCF_032118995.1 Asterias amurensis | reverse complement strand
CATTAAATTCCCCGAATTTAGGGGTATGTGTCGGGTCCACTCGCTGACCTCTAGACTCGCTTTGAAAATCCCCACAACATTAAGTTTGATACGAGAGGAAAGCCCTTGATCATATCTATCGAATGGTGATAAACTTATGTAGATTGATCAAGTATTTCTGGTCGAATTGGCCAGTTGTAACTTGTGATTTGTTCTGTGCACAAAAATCCCATAGGGAGGCTTGTTGAGTTAGCTTCGGAGCAAAGCCGCCTAGATGTCATTTTCGCTATCAAGAAGTATGCAAGCCGCCCAAAAACTTTGAAATTCTGATGCAGGGACATGCAAGGATGACTCAGGTACAAACCGCGTCTCTCTAGCATTTTTAGTTCCAGAATTATTCAAGAGCATAGCTGACAGTTTTTAAAAGTCCGGGCTTTCTTTTCAAGGAATATATATTTTTTTCCATTTATCACCACGCGCCGTGTAAATCATGCATTAAATTCCCCAAATTTAGGGGTGTGTGTCGGGTCCACTCGCTGACCTCTAGACTCGCTTTGAAAATCCCCACAACATTAAGTTTGATACGAGAGGAAAGCCCTTGATCATATCTATCGAATGGTGATAAACTTATGTAGATTGATCAAGTATTTCTGGTCGAATTGGCCAGTTGTAACTTGTGATTTGTTCTGTGCACAAAAATCCCATAGGGAGGCTTGTTGAGTTAGCTTCGGAGCAAAGCCGCCTAGATGTCATTTTCGCTATCAAGAAGTATGCAAGCCGCCCAAAAACTTTGAAATTCTGATGCAGGGACATGCAAGGATGACTCAGGTACAAACCGCGTCTCTCTAGCATTTTTAGTTCCAGAATTATTCAAGAGCATAGCTGACAGTTTTTAAAAGTCCGGGCTTTCTTTTCAAGGAATATATATTTTTTTCCATTTATCACCACGCGCCGTGTAAATCATGCATTAAATTCCCCAAATTTAGGGGTGTGTGTCGGGTCCACTCGCTGACCTCTAGCCTCGCTTTGAAAATCCCCACTGCATTAAGTTTAATACGAGAGGAAAGCCCTTGATCATATCTATCGAATGGTGCTAAACTTATTTAGATTGATCAAGTATTTCGGGTCGAATTGGCCAGTTGTAACTTGTGAGTTTTTCTGTGCACAAAAATCCCTAGGGAGGCTTGTTGAGTTAGCTTCGGAGCAAAGCCGCCTACATGTCATTTTCGCTATCAAGAAGTATGGAAGCCGCCCAAAAACTTTGAAACTCGGATGCAGGGACATGCAAGGATGACTCAGGTACAAACCGCGTCTCTCTAGCATTTTTAGTTCCAGAATTATTCAAGAGCATAGCTGACAGTTTTTAAAAGTCCGGGCTTTCTTTTCAAGGAATATATATTTTTTTCCATTTATCACCACGCGCCGTGTAAATCATGCATTAAATTCCCCAAATTTAGGGGTGTGTGTCGGGTCCACTCGCTGACCTCTAGCCTCGCTTTGAAAATCCCCACAGCATTAAGTTTAATACGAGAGGAAAGCCCTTGATCATATCTATCGAATGGTGCTAAACTTATTTAGATTGATCAAGTATTTCGGGTCGAATTGGCCAGTTGTAACTTGTGAGTTTTTCTGTGCCCAAAAATCCCTAGGGAGGCTTGTTGAGTTAGCTTCGGAGCAAAGCCGCCTACATGTCATTTTCGCTATCAAGAAGTATGCAAGCCGCCCAAAAACTTTGAAATTCGGATGCAGGGACATGCAAGGATGACTCAGGTACAAACCGCGTCTCTCTAGCATTTTTAGTTCCAGAATTATTCAAGAGCATAGCTGACAGTTTTTAAAAGTCCGGGCTTTCTTTTCAAGGAATATATATTTTTTTCCATTTATCACCACGCGCCGTGTAAATCATGCATTAAATTCCCCGAATTTAGGGGTGTGTGTCGGGTCCACTCGCTGACCTCTAGCCTCGCTTTGAAAATCCCCACAGCATTAAGTTTAATACGAGAGGAAAGCCCTTGATCATATCTATCGAATGGTGCTCAACTTATGTAGATTGATCAAGTATTTGGGGTCGAATTGGCCAGTTGTAACTTGTGATTTGTTCTGTGCACAAAAATCCCATTGGGAGGCTTGTTGAGTTAGCTTCGGAGCAAAGCCGCCTACATGTCATTTTCGCTATCAAGAAGTATGCAAGCCGCCCAAAAACTTTAAAATTCGGATGCAGGGACATGCAAGGATGACTCAGGTACAAACCGCGTCTCTCTAGCATTTTTAGTTCCAGAATTATTCAAGAGCATAGCTGACAGTTTTTAAAAGTCCGGGCTTTCTTTTCAAGGAATATATTTTTTTCCATTTATCACCACGCGCCGTGTAAATCATGCATTAAATTCCCCGAATTTAGGGGTATGTGTCGGGTCCACTCGCTGACCTCTAGACTCGCTTTGAAAATCCCCACAACATTAAGTTTGATACGAGAGGAAAGCCCTTGATCATATCTATCGAATGGTGCTAAACTTATGTAGATTGATCAAGTATTTCTGGTCGAATAGGCCAGTTGTAACTTGTGATTTGTTCTGTGCACAAAAATCCCATAGGGAGGCTTGTTGAGTTAGCTTCGGAGCAAAGCCGCCTACATGTCATTTTCGCTATCAAGAAGTATGCAAGCCGCCCAAAAACTTTGAAATTCGGATGCAGGGACATGCAAGGATGACTCAGGTACAAACCGCGTCTCTCTAGCATTTTTAGTTCCAGAATTATTCAAGAGCATAGCTGACAGTTTTTAAAAGTCCGGGCTTTCTTTTCAAGGAATATATATTTTTTTTCCATTTATCACCACGCGCCGTGTAAATCATGCATTAAATTCCCCGAATTTAGGGGTATGTGTCGGGTCCACTCGCTGACCTCTAGACTCGCTTTGAAAATCCCCACAACATTAAGTTTGATACGAGAGGAAAGCCCTTGATCATATCTATCGAATGGTGATAAACTTATGTAGATTGATCAAGTATTTCTGGTCGAATTGGCCAGTTGTAACTTGTGATTTGTTCTGTGCACAAAAATCCCAAAGGGAGGCTTGTTGAGTTAGCTTCGGAGCAAAGCCGCCTACATGTCATTTTCGCTATCAAGAAGTATGCAAGCCGCCCAAAAACTTTGAAATTCGGATGCAGGGACATGCAAGGATGACTCAGGTACAAACCGCGTCTCTCTAGCATTTTTAGTTCCAGAATTATTCAAGAGCATAGCTGACAGTTTTTAAAAGTCCGGGCTTTCTTTTCAAGGAATATATATTTTTTTCCATTTATCACCACGCGCCGTGTAAATCATGCATTAAATTCACCGAATTTAGGGGTGTGTGTCGGGTCCACTCGCTGACCTCTAGACTCGCTTTGAAAATCCCCACAACATTAAGTTTGATACGAGAGGAAAGCCCTTGATCATATCTATCGAATGGTGCTAAACTTATGTAGATTGATCAAGTATTTCGGGTCGAATTGGCCAGTTGTAACTTGTGAGTTTTTCTGTGCACAAAAATCCCTAGGGAGGCTTGTTGAGTTAGCTTCGGAGCAAAGCCGCCTACATGTCATTTTCGCTATCAAGAAGTATGGAAGCCGCCCAAAAACTTTGAAATTCGGATGCAGGGACATGCAAGGATGACTCAGGTACAAACCGCGTCTCTCTAGCATTTTTAGTTCCAGAATTATTCAAGAGCATAGCTGACAGTTTTTAAAAGTCCGGGCTTTCTTTTCAAGGAATATATATTTTTTTCCATTTATCACCACGCGCCGTGTAAATCATGCATTAAATTCCCCGAATTTTGGGGTGTGTGTCGGGTCCACTCGCTGACCTCTAGACTCGCTTTGAAAATCCCCACAACATTAAGTTTGATACGAGAGGAAAGCCCTTGATCATATCTATCGAGTGGTGCTAAACTTATGTAGATTGATCAAGTATTTGGGGTCGAATTGGCCAGTTGTAACTTGTTATCTTTTCTGTGCACAAAAATCCCATAGGGAGGCTTGTTGAGTTAGCTTCGGAGCAAAGCCGCCTAGATGTCATTTTCGCTATCAAGAAGTATGCAAGCCGCCCAAAAACTTTGAAATTCGGATGCAGGGACATGCAAGGATGACTCAGGTACAAACCGCGTCTCTCTAGCATTTTTAGTTCCAGAATTATTCAAGAGCATAGCTGACAGTTTTTAAAAGTCCGGGCTTTCTTTTCAAGGAATATATATTTTTTTCCATTTATCACCACGCGCCGTGTAAATCATGCATTAAATTACTCGAATTTAGGGGTGTGTGTCGGGTCCACTCGCTGACCTCTAGCCTCGCTTTGAAAATCCCCACAACATTAAATTTAATACGAGAAGAAAGCCCTTGATCATATCTATCGAATGGTGCTAAACTTATGTAGATTGATCAAGTATTTGGGGTCGAATTGGCCAGTTGTAACTTGTGATTTTTTCTGTGCACAAAAATCCCATTGGGAGGCTTGTTGAGTTAGCTTCGGAGCAAAGCCGCCTACATGTCATTTTCGCTATCAAGAAGTATGGAAGCCGCCCAAAAAACTTTGAAATTCGGATGCAAGGACATGCAAGGATGACTCAGGTACAAACCGCGTCTCTCTAGCATTTTAGTTCCAGAATTATTCAAGAGCATAGCTGACAGTTTTTAAAAGTCCGGGCTTTCTTTTCAAGGAATATATTTTTTTTTTCCATTTATCACCACGCGCCGTGTAAATCATGCATTAAATTCCCCGAATTTAGGGGTGTGTGTCGGGTCCACTCGCTGACCTCTAGACTCGCTTTGAAAATCCCCACAACATTAAGTTTGATACGAGAGGAAAGCCCTTGATCATATCTATCGAATGGTGCTAAACTTATGTAGATTGATCAAGTATTTTGGGTCGAATTGGCCAGTTGTAACTTGTGCTTTTTTCTGTGCACAAAAATCCCATAGGGAGGCTTGTTGAGTTAGCTTCGGAGCAAAGCCGCCTACATGTCATTTTCGCTATCAAGAAGTATGGAAGCCGCCCAAAAACTTTGAAATTCGGATGCAGGGACATGCAAGGATGACTCAGGTACAAACCGCGTCTCTCTAGCATTTTTAGTTCCAGAATTATTCAAGAGCATAGCTGACAGTTTTTAAAAGTCCGGGCTTTCTTTTCAATGAATATATTTTTTCCATTTATCACCACGCGCCGTGTAAATCATGCATTAAATTCCCCGAATTTAGGGGTGTGTGTCGGGTCCACTCGCTGACCTCTAGCCTCGCTTCGAAATCCCCAAAACATTAAATTTGATACGAAAGGAAAGCCCTTGATCATATCTATCGAATGGTGCTGAACTTATTTAGATTGATCAAGTATTTGGGGTCGAATTGGCTAGTTGTAACTTGTGATTTATTCTGTGCACAAAAATCCCTTAGGGAGGCTTGTTGAGTTAGCTTCGGAGCAAAGCCGCCTACATGTAATTTTCGCTATCAAGAAGTATGGAAGCCGCCCAAAAACTTTGAAATTCGGATGCATTGACATGCAAGGATGACTCAGGTACAAACCGCGTCTCTCTAGCATTTTTAGTTCCAGAATTATTCAAGAGCATAGCTGACAGTTTTTAAAAGTCCGGGCTTTCTTTTCAAGGAATATATATTTTTTTCCATTTATCACCAAGCGCCGTGTAAATCATGCATTAAACTCCCCGAATTTAGGGGTGTGTGTCGGGTCCACTCGCTGACCTCTAGACTCGCTTTGAAAATCCCCACAACATTAAGTTTGATACGAGAGGAAAGCCCTTGATCATATCTATCGAATGGTGCTAAACTTATGTAGAATGATCAAGTATTTGGGGTCGAATTTGCCAGTTGTAACTTGTGATTTGTTCTGTGCACAAAAATCCCACAGGGAGGCTTGTTGAGATAGCTTCGGAGCAAAGCCGCCTACATGTCATTTTCGCTATCAAGAAGTATGGAAGCCGCCCAAAAACTTTGAAATTCGGATGCAGGGACATGCAAGGATGACTCAGGTACAAACCGCGTCTCTCTAGCATTTTTAGTTCCAGAATTATTCAAGAGCATAGCTGACAGTTTTTAAAAGTCCGGGCTTTCTTTTCAATGAATATATTTTGTTCTATTTATCACCCCGCGCCGTGTAAATCATGCATTAAATTCCCCGAATTTAGGGGTGTGTGTCGGGTCCACTCGCTGACCTCTAGCCTCGCTTTGAAAATCCCCACAGCATTAAGTGTAATACGAGAAGAAAGCCCTTGATCATATCTATCGAATGGTGCTAAACTTATGTAGATTGATCAAGTATTTGGGGTCGAATTGGCCAGTTGTAACTTGTGATCTTTTCTGTGCACAAAACTCCCATTGGGAGGCTTGTTGAGTTAGCTTCGGAGAACAGCCGCCTACATGTCATTTTCGCTATCAAGAAGTATGCAAGCCGCTTAAAAACTTTGAAATTCGGATGCAGGGACATGCAAGGATGACTCAGGTACAAACCGCGTCTCTCTAGCATTTTTAGTTCCAGAATTATTCAAGAGCATAGCTGACAGTTTTTAAAAGTCCGGGCTTTCTTTTCAATGACTATATTTTTTTTTCATTTATCACCACGCGCCGTGTAAATCATGCATTAAATTCCCCGAATTTAGGGGTGTGTGTCGGGTCCACTCGCTGACCTCTAGACTCGCTTTGAAAATCCCCACAACATTAAGTTTGATACGAGAAGAAAGCCCTTGATCATATCTATCGAATGATGCTAAACTTATGTAGAATGATCAAGTATTTGGGGTCGAATTTGCCAGTTGTAACTTGTGATTTGTTCTGTGCACAAAAATCCCATAGGGAGGCTTGTTGAGTTAGCTTCGGAGCAAAGCCGCCTACATGTCATTTTCGCTATCAAGAAGTATGGAAGCCGCCCAAAAACTTTGAAATTCGGATGCAGGGACATGCAAGGATGACTCAGGTACAAACCGCGTCTCTCTAGCATTTTTAGTTCCAGAATTATTCAAGAGCATAGCTGACAGTTTTTAAAAGTCCGGGCTTTCTTTTCAAGGAATATACTTTTTTCCATTTATCACCACGCGCCGTGTAAATCATGCATTAAATTCCCAGAATTTAGGGGTGTGTGTCGGGTCCACTCGCTGACCTCTAGACTCGCTTTGAAAATCCCCACAACATTAAGTTTGATACGAGAGGAAAGCCCTTGATCATATCTATCGAATGGTGCTGAACTTATTTAGATTGATCAAGTATTTGGGGTCGAATTGGCTAGTTGTAACTTGTGATTTTTTCTGTGCACAAAAATCCAATTGGGAGGCTTGTTGAGTTAGCTTCGGAGAACAGCCGCCTACATGTCATTTTCGCTATCAAGAAGTATGCAAGCCGCCCAAAAACTTTGAAATTCGGATGCAGGGACATGCAAGGATGACTCAGGTACAAACCGCGTCTCTCTAGCATTTTTAGTTCCAGAATTATTCAAGAGCATAGCTGACAGTTTTTAAAAGTCCGGGCTTTCTTTTCAATGACTATATTTTTTTTTCATTTATCACCACGCGCCGTGTAAATCATGCATTAAATTCCCCGAATTTAGGGGTGTGTGTCGGGTCCACTCGCTGACCTCTAGACTCGCTTTGAAAATCCCCACAACATTAAGTTTGATACGAGAAGAAAGCCCTTGATCATATCTATCGAATGGTGCTAAACTTATGTAGAATGATCAAGTATTTGGGGTCGAATTTGCCAGTTGTAACTTGTGATTTGTTCTGTGCACAAAAATCCCATAGGGAGGCTTGTTGAGTTAGCTTCGGAGCAAAGCCGCCTACATGTCATTTTCGCTATCAAGAAGTATGGAAGCCGCCCAAAAACTTTGAAATTCGGATGCAGGGACATGCAAGGATGACTCAGGTACAAACCGCGTCTCTCTAGCATTTTTAGTTCCAGAATTATTCAAGAGCATAGCTGACAGTTTTTAAAAGTCCGGGCTTTCTTTTCAAGGAATATACTTTTTTCCATTTATCACCACGCGCCGTGTAAATCATGCATTAAATTCCCAGAATTTAGGGGTGTGTGTCGGGTCCACTCGCTGACCTCTAGACTCGCTTTGAAAATCCCCACAACATTAAGTTTGATACGAGAGGAAAGCCCTTGATCATATCTATCGAATGGTGCTGAACTTATTTAGATTGATCAAGTATTTGGGGTCGAATTGGCTAGTTGTAACTTGTGATTTTTTCTGTGCACAAAAATCCAATTGAGAGGCTTGTTGAGTTAGCTTCGGAGAACAGCCGCCTACATGTCATTTTCGCTATCAAGAAGTATGCAAGCCGCCCAAAAACTTTGAAATTCGGATGCAGGGACATGCAAGGATGACTCAGGTACAAACCGCGTCTCTCTAGCATTTTTAGTTCCAGAATTATTCAAGAGCATAGCTGACAGTTTTTAAAAGTCCGGGCTTTCTTTTCAAGGAATATATATTTTTTTTTCCATTTATCACCACGCGCCGTGTAAATAATGCATTAAATTCCCCGAATTTATGGGTGTGTGTCGGGTCCACTCGCTGACCTCTAGCCTCGCTTTGAAAATCCCCACAGCATTAAGTTTAATACGAGAGGAAAGCCCTTGATCATATCTATCGAATGGTGCTAATCTTATTTAGATTGATCAAGTATTTGGGGTCGAATTGGCCAGTTGTAACTTGTGATTTTTTCTGTGCACAAAAATCCCATTGGGAGGCTTGTTGAGTTAGCTTCGGAGCAAGCCGCCTACATGTCATTTCCGCTATCAAGAAGTATGCAAGCCGCCCAAAAACTTTGAAATTCGGATGCAAGGACATGCAAGGATGACTCAGGTACAAACCGCGTCTCTCTAGCATTTTTAGTTCCAGAATTATTCAAGAGCATAGCTGACAGTTTTTAAAAGTCCGGGCTTTCTTTTCAATGACTATATTTTTTTTTCATTTATCACCACGCGCCGTGTAAATCATGCATTAAATTCCCCGAATTTAGGGGTGTGTGTCGGGTCCACTCGCTGACCTCTAGCCTCGCTTTGAAAATCCCCACAGCATTAAGTTTAATACGAGAGGAAAGCCCTTGATCATATCTATCGAATGGTGCTAAACTTATGTAGATTGATCAAGTATTTGGGGTCGAATTGGCCAGTTGTAACTTGTGATTTTTTCTGTGCACAAAAATCCCATTGGGAGGCTTGTTGAGTTAGCTTCGGAGCAAAGCCGCCTACAAGTCATTTTCGCTATCAAGAAGTATGAAAGCCGCCCAAAAAACTTTGAAATTCGGATGCAGGGACATGCAAGGATGACTCAGGTACAAACCGCGTCTCTCTAGCATTTTTAGTTCCAGAATTATTCAAGAGCATAGCTGACAGTTTTTAAAAATCCGGGCTTTCTTTTCAAGGAATATATATTTTTTTCCATTTATCACCACGCGCCGTGTAAATCATGCATTAAATTCCCCGAATTTAGGGGTGTGTTTCGGGTCCACTCGCTGACCTCTAGACTCGCTTTGAAAATTGCCACAACATTAAGTTTGATACGAGAGGAAAGCCCTTGATCATATCTATCGAATGGTGCTAAACTTATGTAGATCGATCAAGTATTTGGGGTCGAATTTGCCAGTTGTAACTTGTGATTTGTTCTGTGCACAAAAATCCCATTGGGAGGCTTGTTGAGTTAGCTTCGGAGCAAAGCCGCCTACATGTCATTTTCGCTATCAAGAAGTATGAAAGCCGCCCAAAAACTTTGAAATTCGGATGCAGGGACATGCAAGGATGACTCAGGTACAAACCGCGTCTCTCTAGCATTTTTAGTTCCAGAATTATTCAAGAGCATAGCTGACAGTTTTTAAAAGTCCGGGCTTTCTTTTCAATGAATATACTTTTTTCCATTTATCACCACGCGCCGTGTAAACCATGCATTATATTCCCCGACATTAGGGGTGTGTGTCGGGTCCACTCGCTGACCTCTAGCCTCGCTTTGAAAATCCCCACAGCATTAAGTTTAATACGAGAGGAAAGCCCTTGATCATATCTATCGAATGGTGCTGAACTTATTTAGATTGATCAAGTATTTGGGGTCGAATTGGCTAGTTGTAACTTGTGATTTTTTCTGTGCACAAAAATCCCATTGGGAGGCTTGTTGAGTTAGCTTCGGAGAACAGCCGCCTACATGTCATTTTCGCTATCAAGAAGTATGCAAGCCGCCCAAAAACTTTGAAATTCGGATGCAGGGACATGCAAGGATGACTCAGGTACAAACCGCGTCTCTCTAGCATTTTTAGTTCCAGGATTGATCAAGAGAATAGCTGACAGTTTTTAAAAGTCCGGGCTTTCTTTTCAAGGAATATATATTTTTTTCCATTTATTACCACGCGCCGTGTAAATCATGCATTAAATTACTCGAATTTAGGGGTGTGTGTCGGGTCCACTCGCTGACCTCTAGCCTCGCTTTGAAAATCCCCACAGCATTAAGTTTAATACGAGAGGAAAGCCCTTGATCATATCTATCGAATGGTGCTAAACTTATGTAGATTGATTAAGTATTTGGGGTCGAATTGGCCAGTTGTAACTTGTGATTTTTTCTGTGCACAAAAATCCCATTGGGAGGCTTGTTGAGTTAGCTTCGGAGCAAAGCCGCCTACATGTCATTTTCGCTATCAAGAAGTATGGAAGCCGACAAAAAAACTTTGAAATTCGGATGCAAGGACATGCAAGGATGACTCAGGTACAAACCGCGTCTCTCTAGCATTTTTAGTTCCAGATTATTCAAGAGCATAGCTGACAGTTTTTAAAAGTCCGGGCTTTCTTTTCAAGGAATATACTTTTTTCCATTTATCACCACGCGCCGTGTAAATCATGCATTAAATTCCCCGAATTTAGGGGTGTGTGTCGGGTCCACTCGCTGACCTCTAGCCTCGCTTTGAAAATCCCCACAGCATTAAGTTTGATACGAGAGGAAAGCCCTTGATCATATCTATCGAATGGTGCTAAAATTATGTAGATTGATCAAGTATTTGGGGTCGAATTTGCCAGTTGTAACTTGTGATTTTTTCTGTGCACAAAAATCCCATTGGGAGGCTTGTTGAGTTACCTTCGGAGAACAGCCGCCTACATGTCATTTTCGCTATCAAGAAGTATGCAAGCCGCCCAAAAACTTTGAAATTCGGATGCAGGGACATGCAAGGATGACTCAGGTACAAACCGCGTCTCTCTAGCATTTTTAGTTCCAGATTATTCAAGAGCATAGCTGACAGTTTTTAAAAGTCCGGGCTTTCTTTTCAATGAATATACTTTTTTCCATTTATCACCACGCGCCGTGTAAATCATGCATTAAATTCCCCGAATTTAGGGGTGTGTGTCGGGTCCACTCGCTGACCTCTAGACTCGCTTTGAAAATCCCCACAACATTAAGTTTGATACGAGAGGAAAGCCCTTGATCATATCTATCGAATGGTGCTAAACTTATGTAGATTGATCAAGTATTTGGGGTCGAATTTGCCAGTTGTAACTTGTGATTTGTTCTGTGCACAAAAATCCCATAGGGAGGCTTGTTGAGTTAGCTTCGGAGCAAAGCCGCCTACATGTCATTTTCGCTATCAAGAAGTATGGAAGCCGCCCAAAAAACTTTGAAGTTCGGATGCAGGGACATGCAAGGATGACTCAGGTACAAACCGCGTCTCTCTAGCATTTTTAGTTCCAGAATTATTCAAGAGCATAGCTAAAAGTTTTTAAAAGTCCGGGATTTCTTTTCAATGAATATATTTTTTTCCATTTATCACCACGCGCCGTGTAAATCATGCATTAAATTACTCAAATTTAGGGGTGTGTGTCGGGTCCACTCGCTGACCTCTAGCCTCGCTTTGAAAATCCCCACAGCATTAAGTTTAATACGAGAGGAAAGCCCTTGATCATATCTATCGAATGGTGTTTAACTTATGTAGATTGATCAAGTATTTGGGGTCGAATTGGCCAGTTGTAACTTGTGATTTTTTCTGTGCACAAAAATCCCATTGGAAGGCTTGTTGAGTTAGCTTCGGAGCAAAGCCGCCTACATGTCATTTTCGCTATCAAGAAGTATGCAAACCGCCCAAAAAACTTTGAAATTCGAATGCAAGGACATGCAAGGATGACTCAGGTACAAACCGCGTCTCTCTAGCATTTTAGTTCCAGAATTATTCAAGAGCATAGCTGACAGTTTTTAAAAGTCCGGGCTTTCTTTTCAAGGAATATATATTTTTTTCCATTTATCACCACGCGCCGTGTAAATCATGCATTAAATTACTCGAATTTAGGGGTGTGTGTCGGGTCCACTCGCTGACCTCTAGCCTCGCTTTGAAAATCCCCACAACTTTAAATTTAATACGAGAAGAAAGCCCTTGATCATATCTATCGAATGGTGCTAAACTTATGTAGATTGATCAAGTATTTGGGGTCGAATTGGCCAGTTGTAACTTGTGATTTTTTCTGTGCACAAAAATCCCATTGGGAGGCTTGTTGAGTTAGCTTCGGAGCAAAGCCGCCTACATGTCATTTTCGCTATCAAGAAGTATGGAAGCCGCCCAAAAAACTTTGAAATTCGGATGCAAGGACATGCAAGGATGACTCAGGTACAAACCGCGTCTCTCTAGCATTTTAGTTCCAGAATTATTCAAGAGCATAGCTGACAGTTTTTAAAAGTCCGGGCTTTCTTTTCAAGGAATATATTTTTTTTTCCATTTATCACCACGCGCCGTGTAAATCATGCATTAAATTCCCCGAATTTAGGGGTGTGTGTCGGGTCCACTCGCTGACCTCTAGACTCGCTTTGAAAATCCCAAAAACATTAAGTTTGATACGAGAGGAAAGCCCTTGATCATATCTATCGAATGGTGCTAAACTTATGTAGATTGATCAAGTATTTGGGGTCGAATTTGCCAGTTGTAAATTGTGATTTGTTCTGTGCACAAAAATCCCATAGGGAGGCTTGTTGAGTTAGCTTCGGAGCAAAGCCGCCTACATGTCATTTTCGCTATAAAGAAGTATGGCAGCCGCCCAAAAACTTTGAAATTCGGATGCAGGGACATTCAAGGATGACTCAGGTACAAACCGCGTCTCTCTAGCATTTTTAGTTCCAGAATTATTCAAGAGCATAGCTGACAGTTTTTAAAAGTCCGGGCTTTCTTTTCAATGAATATATTTTTTTCCATTTATCACCACGCGCCGTGTAAATCATGCATTAAATTCCCCGAATTTAGGGGTGTGTGTCGGGTCCACTCGCTGACCTCTAGCCTCGCTTCGAAAATCCCCAAAACATTAAATTTGATACGAAAGGAAAGCCCTTGATCATATCTATCGAATGGTGCTAAACTTATGTAGATTGATCAAGTATTTTGGGTCGAATTGGCCAGTTGTAACTTGTGATTTTTTCTGTGCACAAAAATCCCATTGGGAGGCTTGTTGAGTTAGCTTCGGAGCACAGCCGCCTACATGTCATTTTCGCTATCAAGAAGTATGGAAGCCGCCCAAAAAACTTTGAAATTCGGATGCAAGGACATGCAAGGATGACTCAGGTACAAACCGCGTCTCTCTAGCATTTTAGTTCCAGAATTATTCAAGAGCATAGCTGACAGTTTTTAAAAGTCCGGGCTTTCTTTTCAAGGAATATATTTTTTTTTCCATTTATCACCACGCGCCGTGTAAATCATGCATTAAATTCCCCGAATTTAGGGGTGTGTGTCGGGTCCACTCGCTGACCTCTAGACTCGCTTTGAAAATCCCAAAAACATTAAGTTTGATACGAGAGGAAAGCCCTTGATCATATCTATCGAATGGTGCTAAACTTATGTAGATTGATCAAGTATTTGGGGTCGAATTTGCCAGTTGTAAATTGTGATTTGTTCTGTGCACAAAAATCCCATAGGGAGGCTTGTTGAGTTAGCTTCGGAGCAAAGCCGCCTACATGTCATTTTCGCTATAAAGAAGTATGGCAGCCGCCCAAAAACTTTGAAATTCGGATGCAGGGACATTCAAGGATGACTCAGGTACAAACCGCGTCTCTCTAGCATTTTTAGTTCCAGAATTATTCAAGAGCATAGCTGACAGTTTTTAAAAGTCCGGGCTTTCTTTTCAATGAATATATTTTTTTCCATTTATCACCACGCGCCGTGTAAATCATGCATTAAATTCCCCGAATTTAGGGGTGTGTGTCGGGTCCACTCGCTGACCTCTAGCCTCGCTTCGAAAATCCCCAAAACATTAAATTTGATACGAAAGGAAAGCCCTTGATCATATCTATCGAATGGTGCTAAACTTATGTAGATTGATCAAGTATTTTGGGTCGAATTGGCCAGTTGTAACTTGTGATTTTTTCTGTGCACAAAAATCCCATTGGGAGGCTTGTTGAGTTAGCTTCGGAGCACAGCCGCCTACATGTCATTTTCGCTATCAAGAAGTATGGAAGCCGCCCAAAAAACTTTGAAATTCGGATGCAAGGACATGCAAGGATGACTCAGGTACAAACCGCGTCTCTCTAGCATTTTAGTTCCAGAATTATTCAAGAGCATAGCTGACAGTTTTTAAAAGTCCGGGCTTTCTTTTCAAGGAATATATTTTTTTTTCCATTTATCACCACGCGCCGTGTAAATCATGCATTAAATTCCCCGAATTTAGGGGTGTGTGTCGGGTCCACTCGCTGACCTCTAGACTCGCTTTGAAAATCCCAAAAACATTAAGTTTGATACGAGAGGAAAGCCCTTGATCATATCTATCGAATGGTGCTAAACTTATGTAGATTGATCAAGTATTTGGGGTCGAATTTGCCAGTTGTAAATTGTGATTTGTTCTGTGCACAAAAATCCCATAGGGAGGCTTGTTGAGTTAGCTTCGGAGCAAAGCCGCCTACATGTCATTTTCGCTATAAAGAAGTATGGCAGCCGCCCAAAAACTTTGAAATTCGGATGCAGGGACATTCAAGGATGACTCAGGTACAAACCGCGTCTCTCTAGCATTTTTAGTTCCAGAATTATTCAAGAGCATAGCTGACAGTTTTTAAAAGTCCGGGCTTTCTTTTCAATGAATATATTTTTTTCCATTTATCACCACGCGCCGTGTAAATCATGCATTAAATTCCCCGAATTTAGGGGTGTGTGTCGGGTCCACTCGCTGACCTCTAGCCTCGCTTCGAAAATCCCCAAAACATTAAATTTGATACGAAAGGAAAGCCCTTGATCATATCTATCGAATGGTGCTAAACTTATGTAGATTGATCAAGTATTTTGGGTCGAATTGGCCAGTTGTAACTTGTGATTTTTTCTGTGCACAAAAATCCCATTGGGAGGCTTGTTGAGTTAGCTTCGGAGCACAGCCGCCTACATGTCATTTTCGCTATCAAGAAGTATGGAAGCCGCCCAAAAAACTTTGAAATTCGGATGCAAGGACATGCAAGGATGACTCAGGTACAAACCGCGTCTCTCTAGCATTTTAGTTCCAGAATTATTCAAGAGCATAGCTGACAGTTTTTAAAAGTCCGGGCTTTCTTTTCAAGGAATATATTTTTTTTTCCATTTATCACCACGCGCCGTGTAAATCATGCATTAATTTCCCCGAATTTAGGGGTGTGTGTCGGGTCCACTCGCTGACCTCTAGACTCGCTTTGAAAATCCCAAAAACATTAAGTTTGATACGAGAGGAAAGCCCTTGATCATATCTATCGAATGGTGCTAAACTTATGTAGATTGATCAAGTATTTGGGGTCGAATTTGCCAGTTGTAAATTGTGATTTGTTCTGTGCACAAAAATCCCATAGGGAGGCTTGTTGAGTTAGCTTCGGAGCAAAGCCGCCTACATGTCATTTTCGCTATCAAGAAGTATGGCAGCCGCCCAAAAACTTTGAAATTCGGATGCAGGGACATTCAAGGATGACTCAGGTACAAACCGCGTCTCTCTAGCATTTTTAGTTCCAGAATTATTCAAGAGCATAGCTGACAGTTTTTAAAAGTCCGGGCTTTCTTTTCAATGAATATATTTTTTTCCATTTATCACCACGCGCCGTGTAAATCATGCATTAAATTCCCCGAATTTAGGGGTGTGTGTCGGGTCCACTCGCTGACCTCTAGCCTCGCTTCGAAAATCCCCAAAACATTAAATTTGATACGAAAGGAAAGCCCTTGATCATATCTATCGAATGGTGCTAAACTTATGTAGATTGATCAAGTATTTTGGGTCGAATTGGCCAGTTGTAACTTGTGATTTTTTCTGTGCACAAAAATCCCATTGGGAGGCTTGTTGAGTTAGCTTCGGAGCACAGCCGCCTACATGTCATTTTCGCTATCAAGAAGTATGGAAGCCGCCCAAAAAACTTTGAAATTCGGATGCAAGGACATGCAAGGATGACTCAGGTACAAACCGCGTCTCTCTAGCATTTTAGTTCCAGAATTATTCAAGAGCATAGCTGACAGTTTTTAAAAGTCCGGGCTTTCTTTTCAAGGAATATATATTTTTTTCCATTTATCACCACGCGCCGTGTAAATCATGCATTAAATTCCCCGAATTTAGGGGTGTGTGTCGGGTCCACTCGCTGACCTCTAGCTTCGCTTTGAAAATCCCCACAACATTAAGTTTGATACGAGAGGAAAGCCCTTGATCATATCTATCGAATGGTGCTAAACTTGTGTAGATTGATCAAGTATTTGGGGTCGAATTTGCCAGTTGTAACTTGTGATTTGTTCTGTGCACAAAAATCCCATAGGGAGGCTTGTTGAGTTAGCTTCGGAGCAAAGCCGCCTACATGTCATTTTCGCTATCAAGAAGTATGGAAGCCGCCCAAAAACTTTGAAATTCGGATGCAGGGACATGCAAGGATGACTCAGGTACAAACCGCGTCTCTCTAGCATTTTTAGTTCCAGAATTATTCAAGAGCATAGCTGACATTTTTTAAAAGTCCGGGCTTTCATTTCAATGAATATATTTTTTTCCATTTATCACCACGCGCCGTGTAAATCATGCATTAAATTACTCGAATTTAGGGGTGTGTGTCGGGTCCACTCGCTGACCTCTAGCCTCGCTTTGAAAATCCCCACAGCATTAAGTTTAATACGAGAGGAAAGCCCTTGATCATATCTATCGAATGGTGCTAAACTTATGTAGATTGATCAAGTATTTGGGGTCGAATTGGCCAGTTGTAACTTGTGATTTGTTCTGTGCACAAAAATCCCATAGGGAGGCTTGTTGAGTTAGCTTCGGAGCAAAGCCGCCTACATGTCATTTTCGCTATCAAGAAGTATGGAAGCCGCCCAAAAACTTTGAAATTCGGATGCAGGGACATGCAAGGATGACTCAGGTACAAACCGCGTCTCTCTAGCATTTTTAGTTCCAGAATTATTCAAGAGCATAGCTGACATTTTTTAAAAGTCCGGGCTTTCTTTTCAATGAATATATTTTTTTCCATTTATCACCACGCGCCGTGTAAATCATGCATTAAATTACTCGAATTCAGGGGTGTGTGTCGGGTCCACTCGCTGACCTCTAGCCTCGCTTTGAAAATCCCCACAGCATTAAGTTTAATACGAGAGGAAAGCCCTTGATCATATCTATCGAATGGTGCTAAACTTATGTAGATTGATCAAGTATTTGGGGTCGAATTGGCCAGTTGTAACTTGTGATTTTTTCTGTGCACAAAAATCCCATTGGGAGGCTTGTTGAGTTAGCGTCGGAGAACAGCCGCCTACATGTCATTTTCGCTATCAAGAAGTATGGAAGCCGCCCAAAAAACTTTGAAATTCGAATGCAAGGACATGCAAGGATGACTCAGGTACAAACCGCGTCTCTCTAGCATTTTAGTTCCAGAATTATTCAAGAGCATAGCTGACAGTTTTTAAAAGTCCGGGCTTTCTTTTCAAGGAATATATATTTTTTTCCATTTATCACCACGCGCCGTGTAAATCTTGCATTAAATTCAACGAATTTAGGGGTGTGTGTCGGGTCCACTCGCTGACCTCTAGAATCGCTTTGAAAATCCCCACAACATTAAGTTTGATACGAGCGGAAAGCCCTTGATCATATCTATCGAAAGGTGCTAAAATTATGTAGATTGATCATATATTTGGGGTCGAATTTGCCAGTTGTAACTTGTGATTTGTTCTGTGCACAAAAATCCCCCAGGGAGGCTTGTTGAGTTAGCTTCGGAGCAAAGCCGCCTACATGTCATTTTCGCTATCAAGAAGTATGGAAGCTGCCCAAAAACTTTGAAATTCGGATGCAGGGACATGCAAGGATGACTCAGGTACAAACCGCGTCTCTCTAGCATTTTTAGTTCCAGAATTATTCAAGAGCATAGCTGACAGTTTTTAAAAGTCCGGGCTTTCTTTTCAATGAATATATTTTTTTCCATTTATCACCACGCGCCGTGTAAATCATGCATTAAATTACCCGAATTTAGGGGTGTGTGTCGGGTCCACTCGCTGACCTCTAGCTTCGCTTTGAAAATCCCCACAGCATTAAGTTTAATACGAAAGGAAAGCCCTTGATCATATCTATCGAATGGTGCTAAACCTATGTAGATTCATCAAGTATTTGGGGTCGAATTTGCCAGTTGTAACTTGTGATTTTTTCTGTGCACAAAAATCCCATTGGGAGGCTTGTTGAGTTAGCTTCGGTGCACAGCCGCCTACATGTCATTTTCGCTATCAAGAAGTATGGAAGCCGCCCAAAAAACTTTGAAATTCGGATGCAAGGACATGCAAGGATGACTCAGGTACAAACCGCGTCTCTCTAGCATCTTTAGTTCCAGAATTATTCAAGAGCATAGCTGACAGTTTTTAAAAGTCCGGGCTTTCTTTTCAAGGAATATATATTTTTTTCCATTCATCACCACGCGCCGTGTAAATCATGCATTAAAATCCCCGAATTTAGGGGTGTGTGTCGGGTCCACTCGCTGACCTCTAGACTCGCTTTGAAAATCCCCACAGCATTAAGTTTGATACGAGAGGAAAGCCCTTGATCATATCTATCGAATGGTGCTAAACTTATGTAGATTGATCAAGTATTTTGGGTCGAATTGGCCAGTTGTAACTTGTGATTTTTTCTGTGCACAAAAATCCCATAGGGAGGCTTAATGAGTTAGCTTCGGAGCAAAGCCGCCTACATGCCATTTTCGCTATCAAGAAGTATGCAAACCGCCCAAAAACTTTAAAATTCGAATGCAGAGACATGCAAGGATGACTCAGGAACAAACCGCGTCTCTCTAGCATTTTTAGTTCCAGAATAATTCAGGAGCATAGCTGACAGTTTTTAAAAGTCCGGGCTTTCTTTTCAATGAATATATATTTTTTCCATTTATCACCACGCGCCGTGTAAATCATGCATTAAATTCCCCGAATTTAGAGGTGTGTGTCGGGTCCACTCGCTGACCTCTAGACTCGCTTCGAAAATCCCCACAACATTAAATTTGATACGAAAGGAAAGCCCTTGATCATATCTATCGAATGGGTCTAAACTTATGTAGATTGATCAAGTATTTGGGGTCGAATTGGCCAGTTGTAACTTGTGATTTTTTCTGTGCACAAAAATCCCATAGGGAGGCTTGTTGAGTTAGCTTCGGAGCACAGCCGCCTACATGTCATTTTCGCTATCAAGAAAGATGGAAGCCGCCCTAAAACTTTGAAATTCGGATGCAGGGACATGCAAGGATGACTCAGGTACAAACCGCGTCTCTCTAGCATTTTTAGTTCCAGAATTATTCAAGAGCATAGCTGACAGTTTTTAAAAGTCCGGGCTTTCTTTTCAAGGAATATATTTATTTTCCATTTATCACCACGCGCCGTGTAAATTATGCATTAAATTCCCCGAATTTAGGGGTGTGTGTCGGGTCCACTCGCTGACCTCTAGCCCTTCTTTGAAAATCCCCACAGCATTACGTTTCATACGAGAGGAAAGCCCTTGATCATATCTATCGAATGGTGCTAAACTTATGTAGATTGATCAAGTATTTTGGGTCGAATTGGCCAGTTGTAACTTGTGATTTTTTCTGTGCACAAAAATCCCATAGGGAGGCTTAATGAGTTAGCTTCGGAGCAAAGCCGCCTACATGCCATTTTCGCTATCAAGAAGTATGCAAACCGCCCAAAAACTTTAAAATTCGAATGCAGAGACATGCAAGGATGACTCAGGTACAAACCGCGTCTCTCTAGCATTTTTAGTTCCAGAATTATTCAAGAGCATAGCTGACAGTTTTTGAAAGTCCGGGCTTTCTTTTCAAGGAATATATTTATTTTCCATTTATCACCACGCGCCGTGTAAATTATGCATTAAATTCCCCGAATTTAGGGGTGTTTGTCGGGTCCACTCCCTGACCTCTAGCCTCGCTTTGATAATCCCCACAACATTAAGTTTAAAACGAGAGGAAAGCCCTTGATCATATCTATCGAATGGTGCTAAACCCCTGTAGATTGAACAAATATTTGGGGTCGAATTGGCCAGTTGTAACTTGTGATTTTTTCTGTGCACAAAAATCCCATAGGGAGGCTTGTTGAGTTAGCTTCGGAGCAAAGCCGCCTACATGTCATTTTCGCTATCAAGAAGTATGTAAGCCCCCCAAAAACTTTAAAATTCGGATGCAAGGACATGCAAGGATGACTCAGGTACAAACCGCGTCTCTCTAGCATTTTTAGTTCCAGAATTATTCAAGAGCATAGCTGACAGTTTTTAAAAGTCCGGGCTTTCTTTTCAATGAATATATTTTTTCCCATTTATCACCACGCGCCGTGTAAATCATGCATTAAATTCCCCGAATTTAGGGGTGTGTGTCGGGTCCACTCGCTGACCTCTAGCCTCGCTTTGAAAATCTCCACAACATTAAGTTTCATACGAGAGGAAAGCAAGTGATCATATCTATCGAAGGGTGCTTAACTCCTGTAGATTGATCAAGTATTTGGGATCGAATTGGCCAGTTGTAAACTGTGATTTTTTCTGTGCACAAAAATCCCATAGGGAAGCTTGTTGAGTTAGCTTCGGAGCACAGCCGCCTACTTGTCATTTTCGTTATCAAGAAGTATGGAAGCCGCCCTAAAACTTTGAAATTCGGATGCAGTGACATGCAATGATGACTCAGGTACAAACCGCGTCTCTCTAGCATATTTAGTTGTAGAATGATTCAGGAGCATAGCTGACAGTTTTTATAAGTCCGGGCTTTTTTTTCAATGAATATATTTTTTCCCATTTATCACCACGCGCCGTGTAAATCATGCATTAAATTCCCCGAATTTAGGGGTGTGTGTCGGGTCCACTCCCTGACCTCTAGCCTCGCCTTGAAAATCCCCACAACACTAAGTTTGATACGAGAGGAAAGTATTTGGGGTCGAATTGACCATTTGTAACTTTTGATTTTTTCTGTGCACAAATATCCCCTTAGGGAAGCTTGTTGAATTAGCTTCGGAGCACAGCCGCCTACTTGTCATTTTCGTTATCAAGAAGTCCGGAAGCCGCCCTTAAACTTTGAATTTCGGATGCAATGACATGCAAGGATGACTCAGGTACAAACCGCGTCTTTCTAGCATATTTAGTTCCAGAATGATTCAAGAGCATAGCTGACAGTTTTTATAAGTCCTTGCTTTTTTTTTCAATGAATATATTTTTTCCCATTTATAACCACGCGCCGTGTAAATCATGCATTAAATTGCCTACCAAGTTCAGGAATAATGGTCAAGTTCACAGACTCTGAGCGAACTTGTATGCCAACCATTTTCGGCACTCCGTTTCCTGATGTTTTCAAACTTGCCCAAAATGGCCGAAAACGGCTCCCTCCTTTGTCGGCTTGCATCGCTTAGATCCAAGCCACAGACACAAAACAAAAATACGAAACTGTAGCCCATGATTAGCACTTTCCGTTGGTGTATAGTATGTGCGAATCCAATAATGTCTTGGATATGATATGGGCCTCCGTGTAGTGTCATTACTTGAAGAAAAACTTACTTTTTTAGCCTTTTTCTCCCTAAGGGTGTGGGGTAGCTTTTTCGCCGCCCTTGTTGCGCAGATTTATGCCACAGACACGAAACAATCATAAACGTGTATCCCTTGAATAGGGCTTTCCTCCGGTGTATAGTATGTGTGGATCAAAGATTTCTTGGGGTTCAAAATAACCTTTGTACTTTGAATTTTTCTCCAGAATGGCTAATATTTACGTCCGGAAAACACTCTTCGTGCCAACCATTCGGAGTAGGCTTGCTTAAACGTGTTTTTGAGCACCACGGAGTTGATGCAGGGTCTCCGCTAGTTGATCATCGGATGCGTTATCATTCAAGCCACACACAGGTACCCAGATTAATTGTCTAGCCTACCAAGTTCAGGAATAGTGGTCAAGTTCACAGACTCTTAGCGAACTTGTATGCCAACCATTTTCGGCACCCCGTTTCCTGATGTTTTCAAACTTGCCCAAAATTGCCGAAAATGGCTCCCTCCTTTGTCGGCTTGCTTCGCTTAGATCCAAGCCACGGACACAAAACAAAAACATGAAACTGTAGCCCATGATTAGCGCTTTCTGTTGGTGTATAGTATGTGCGATTCCAATAATGTCTTGGACATTATATGGGCTTCCGTGTAGTGCCATTATTTGAAGAGAAACTTACTTTTTTAGCCTTTTTCTCCCTTAGGGTGAGGGGTAGCTTTTTCGCCGCCCTTGTTGCGCAGATTTATGCCACAGACACGAAACAATTATAAACGTGTAGCCCTTAAATAGGGCTTTCCTATGGTGTATAGTATGTGCGGATCAAACAATTTCTTGGGATTCAAAATAACCTTTGTACTTTGAATTTCTCTCCAGAATGGCTAATATTGACGTCCGTAAAATACTCTTTGTGCCAGCCATTCGGAGTAGGCTTGCGTTGACGTTTTTGAGCACCACGGAGTTGATGCAGGGTCTCCGCAAATTGATCATCGGATGCGGTATTATTCAAGCCACACACAGGTACCCCGATTTTTTGTCTAGCCTACCAAGTTCAGGAATAATGGTCAAGTTCACAGACTCTTAGCGAACTTGTATGCCAACCATTTTCGGCACTCCGTTTCCTGATGTTTTCAAACTTGCCCAAAATGGCCGAAAACGGCTCCCTCCTTTGTCGGCTTGCATCGCTTAGATCCAAGCCACAGACACAAAACAAAAATACGAAACTGTAGCCCATGATTAGCGATTTCCGTTGGTGTATAGTGTGTGCGAATCCAATAATGTCTTGGATATGATAGGGGCCTCCGTGTAGTGTCATTATTTAAGAGAAACTTGCTTTTTTAGCCTTTTTCTCCCTTAGGGTGAGGGGTAGCTTTTTTGCCGCCCTTGTTGCGCAGATTTATGCCACAGACACGAAACAGTTATAAACGTCTAGCCCTTAAATAGGGCTTTCCTATGGTGTATAGTATGTGCGGATCAAACAACTTCTTGGGATTCAAAATAGCCTTTGTACTTTGAATTTCTCTCCAGAATGGCTACTATTGACGTCCGGAAAACACTCTTTGTGCCAGCCATTCGGAGTAGGCTTGCGTTGACGTTTTTTGAGCACCACGGAGTTGATGCAGGGTCTCCGCAAGTTGATCATCGGATGCGGTATTATTCAAGCCACACACAGGTACCCAAATTATTTGTCTAGCCTACCAAGTTAAGGAATAATGGTCAAGTTCACAGACTCTGAGCGAACTTGTATGCCAACCATTTTCGGCACCCCGTCTCCTGGCGTTTTCAAACTTGCCCAAAATTGCTGAAAATGGCTGCCTCCTTTGTCGGCTTGCATCGCTTAGATCCAAACCACAGACACAAAACAAAAATACGAAACTGTAGCCCATGATTAGCGCTTTCCGTTGGTGTATAGTATGTGCGAATCCAATAATGTCTTGGATATGATATTGGCCTCCGTGTAGAGTCATTATTTGAAGAGAAATTTAACTTTTTTAGCCTTTTTTCTCCCTGCAGTGAGGGCGTGAAAGGCACTGGACACCTTTTGGTTAATATTGTCAAAAACCAGTATTTTACTTTAAAGACAGTGAGTGGACACTATTGGTAATTGTCAAAGACCAGTCTTCGACACTTGCTGTATCTCAAAATTATGTATAAAATTACAAACCTGTGAAAATTTCAGCTCAATTGGTCATCAATGGAAGAAAAAAACTCCCTTGTCATACGAAGTTGTGTGCTTTCTGATGCTTGATTTCGAGACCTCAAAGAAACACGTTGCCTTGGATCGGTCGAGTTGGTTTTTGAAAATTGATATTGAAATGCTATGAAATGTATAATATGGTTGGAAAGATGTTTTAAAAGTAGGATACAATGATCTACACAAATATGCCTCAAAATTGCGTGGTTTTCGTTTTACCTCGTCGACTAACACGGTCGGCCATTAATATGGGAGTCAAAAAGTTGACTCCCATAAATGGCCGACCGTGTTTATTCGCGACGCAAAATGAAAACCGTGCAATTTTGAGTGATACTTGTGTGGATCATTATATTCTACTTTTAAAACATCTTTCCAACCATATACATTTCATAACAATGGTTTTAAACGCTTTTTTATAGACCAACTCGTCCGATCCAAGGCAACGTGTTTCTTCAAGTTCTAAATCTGAGGTCTCGAAATCAAATGCGTGGAAAATTACTTCTTTCACGAAAACTACGTCACTTCAGACGGAGCTGTTTCTCACAATGTTTTTTACTGTAACCCTCTCCCCATTACTCGCAATCAAGAAAGTTTTAATGATAATAATTATTTTGAGTATCAGTAATTACCAATAGTGTCCACTGCCTTTAATGTAACCCAACAAATGCATAACATAAAAAATCTGTGAAAATTGTTGACGCAATAGGTCATCGAAGATGCAAGAGAAAAGTGAAAGAAACACACCCTTGTTGCACGTGTGTGCGGCACCATAATGTAGCCCGAGCCCGGGCTACATTTAGGGCATGTTTGGGGCTACATTTAGGTCCGGGCTACATTTAGGGCTCGGGCTACATTATGGTGCCGCACACACGTGTTTACAGTAGCCTAGGCTTCGGGCCTGAAGTTTTTTATTATTTGAGTGACAAATTACATTTATGTTACGTCAGAGGGAGCCGTGTCTCATATGTTACACTATCAACAGCTCCCCATTGCTCGTTAACAAGTACGTTTTTGTGCTAACAATATTTGTTTCGATATGCAATTTAGTGCCAGTGCCTTTAATATTTGAGTGAGAAATTTATTGACAGTGGACACTATTGGTAATTACTCAAAATAATTATTAGCATAAAACCTTACTCGATAACAAGTAATGGGGAGAGGTTGATGGTATAAAACATTGTGAGAAACGGCTCCCTCTGAAGTAATGTAGTTTTCGAGAAAGAAGTAGTTTTCCACAAATTTGATTTCGAGACCTCAAGTTTAGAACTTGAGGTCTCGAAATCAACCATCTAAACACACACAACTTCATGTGATAAGGGTGTTTTGTTCGATGGCCGATTAAGCTCAAATTTTCACAGGTGTGTTATTGTATTTATATGTTGAGATATATCAACTGTGAAGGCTAGTCTTTGACAACTTCGTGTGACAAGGGTGTTTTTTCTTTCATTATTATCTCGCAACTTCGATGACCTGTTGAGCTCAAATTTTCACAGGTTTTTTATTTTATGCATAAATGTTGAGATACACCAACTGTGAAGGCTTGTCTTTGACAATTACCTTTAGTGTCCACTGCCTTTAAATCATAATGTTGTATACTAACTATCGACAGCTCCCCATTGCTCGGTTACCAAGTAAGTTTTCAGAAAAACATTTTGAATTATTACCAATAGTTTGCAGTGCCTTTAAACAAAATTTAATTTTGTATGTAGTACAGCAACATCTTTCTTAACGTTAAAGGCAGTGGACACTATTGGTTATTACTCAAAATAATTATTGCATAAAACCTTATTTGGGAACGAGTATTGGGGAGAAGTTGATAGTATAAAACATTGTGAGAAACGGTTCCCTCTGAAGTAACGTAGTTTCGAGAAACAAGTAATTTTCCACAAATTTGATTACGAGACTTCGGAATTAAATTTTGAGGTCTCGAAATCAAGCACCTTATTAAAGCACACAACTTCGTGTGACAAGGGTGTTTTTTCTTTAATTATTAGCTTGAAACTTCGACCACCAATTGAGCTCAAATTTTCACGGGTTTGTTATTTTATGCATGTTGTTAGCGAGAAGACTGGTCTCCAGTGTCTTTAAATGTCATAAACTGGCACTAATAATGTTTGCTTTAGATCAACCATTATATTTTATGCGAACATCATTGACCGAGTGAGCGTGGGATCGCGGTATTGGGCGTTGTCCCCCAGGACCCAAGGTATTGCTTGACAAAAATACTAGCTAAAATTACATTACATATACAGTGGTATGACTGCTTCCCGATAGAATTAGATATACGTTCAAACTTAACATATAGTTTCAATAATTTAGTTTTGATGCACAAAGCAACATTTTTTTTTTAAATTACCTAAATAAGTTTATCATCAGTATATAGGGCTACATATAAGTGTTGTACCATTACATGACTAGGCCCCAATTGCCTAAAGCCTGGTAAGCACACAAACTTGCTAAGCACAGAAAAGTATTGCTGAACAAAAACAGGTTGCCAGACAAGACTACATTAGCTTAGCAAAACAAAAATGTCATACATAATTTTCTGCCTAACAGCTTGATGAAATATGGGCCCAGGGGGAAAGCTGCATATGCAGTGAGTGTGTAATTAATACCCCGACTTGTATAACGTCTCTACAGCCGACTTCATGGCAACTACCGGGAGTGCATTACTAATGCATTGTTAATTACCTTTAAAGACCTGCTTGAACGAATATGTCAAGTCGTAAACTTTGCTGAAATTCACTTAAAATGTTTTCAAAGAATAGGGAAATCGAGTCATATGACTATAAAAAGATTTCAATTGTGTAAAAAAACAATAATTTTGAATGCCCTTATCCAGGGCTTTTCTGAGAGATTTGCGAAAAGCTCTGTTACGTAATCACTCTCAAAACGTCATATCTGGGAGCTCCAATTTGTAAAGCCGCTTTGTTGCAGCGTGGAGGCATAACAAAGCAAGCTCCCAGAGATGACGTCAGCGGCATTGTCCTTTGACGGGCGCTCTCAACGGCAGAAATGTTTTTAGTTTGTCAAAACCTTTCGGTTGAGGCCTGGTTTTTCAATCGATAATTACGAAAAATTCCGAAGTGTACACATATCAAAATTACATTAAAATGGTGAACAAGTGCATTATAAACAAGTTAAACTTTATTCAACTTTATTCAAGCAAAATTTTATCATTAAAACAACTTCAATTTTTGTTTGTACTTGAAATTAATAAAAACCCATTAGGTCATTAAATAAGGGAACACAAGGGTAGCGACGAGTTCTTTAACGGCCGTTTCAACCGGCAGGGTTATGCCGTGTGATAAAGGCCCGAGCCGAAGGCGAGGGCTTTTATCGCACGGCAACGATCCAGCAAGTTTTTAAACGGACGTTTAAAAACAACTCACTACTCTTTTATTTACATTCATAAATGCCCTTTTGTTAAAAAAAAAAAAAAAAAAAAAATACAATTATAGACACTTTGACAATTATTGAAAATTCGAGGTTTGAAGTATTTGTTTTCAAAAACTTTGTGAAGAATCTGTTTGATGCGCGTGGTTTGTGTGTACGCGCGCGCGCTTAGAAATAGATTACGCGCGCGTGCTTAGAAATATATTACGCGCTGTTACTAATAGCTATGAATTGCGCATTCGGCGTGATAATATTGGCATACGCGCGCGCCCGACACGCGGAAGCCAACCGGTTATGAACAGCTCCAGCTGGTCATTATCAACCGTTTAAACACCCCACGTGACTCGCTCTCCACCAAAAGGAGTAGTGAAACTGGCTGGGGCATTTATGAATGTGTTTTTAATGGCCTACTGCGCCCTCTACTAGGCTGGTCATGGAGGGAGCGCAAATATAAATTTAATAAAATTATTGTTACTAACACAATGAAAATCGAAAACCTCGTTTATCCGTTTAGTCCCTGCACCGCCCGAGTTTGCTGAAATCCAATTTCTCAAGATTCTTGCAGTAAATTACTGGAATCGTAGTTCAAATTTTAAAAGATAGCCATGGCTTAATGTGTATTCACAATTTTTTACCCTTTCGGTAATATTTGTATAAAAGTACAAGCTCTCATGGGAACAATAAATGCCTCTCGTTAAACGGCTACGGTAATTTTTGTGGCGAATATTTTTGTGCACGGATAAAATGGACACAATAGCTTTTCAAGGCTTTTGTCTGGCTCAATGCTCATACTGATTAAATGCGAAGGCGTTAATTTTCGACAATATCATCATAAATGATGAACGATTTCCTGTTTACTAATGAGCGTTTTTTGTGTGTAAGAGCTAAATGATTTCATCATCATTAGCTTCGACAAGTCAACTGTGAGGGAGAAGTAATAGCGATCTATAATAACTAGATATATTAAAAAATGCGTAGACCTACTAATGACTATCGAGTTTTCTTTTGATGTTCCCTTTTTTTTTTTTTTTTTTTTTACAAACACAAGCTAGCGAGGTTTCCTCGTACCGCATACAGTGTATCGCTATAGGCGGCTGGGCGGTACAGTGGCTAAATGGTTATTGGGCGCTCATGATGCAACGAAAATAGAAAACCTCATAAAGATGATCACAAGAACAAACATTTTAAACTCAATAAGGCTGTCCACAAGCACACAATAGAAACTAGGGCCGCCCACAAGCACACAATAGAAACTAGGGCCTGACACAAGGCTGTTCACCGACGCAACGAAAATTAAAACTGAAAACAATATTATTATTAGGGGCCCATAATAGGCTATTCACAAAAAGACCAACAGATTTGGAAACCTGTTAGTCTGTTCACAAGCAAACAACAGAAACCAGGGTCTGACAAAAACCTTTAAAGGCTGTTCACCGACGCAACGAAAATTAAAATTGAAAACCATATTAGGGGCCCATGTATAGGCTACTCACAAAAAAACACTTTAACTGTAGACCATGGGATGATCGCTAGAATTGTTCAAAACCGTAGCCCCCACTTTTGGACCACGCAGTTTTTGGATGCAATTATGAAATAAAATACAGAAAATCCATTACTTGCTGCTGCTTGGCGAAAATCCTGCATCGAGTCCCGAAAAGAAACAATTACAGCGACAAATAGTGATGTAAAAATCCTCGGAAGCCTGCGATGTGGGTGACGTCATTCGTAGCATTATCGTGTTTCGTCCCCACACTGTACCATTATAACATACAGAGTATTTCTCCAAACCCCTGAATAAAAGTATGCCGATTTACAGGCTCGTTCGACAAAAGTATAAGTTATCACACAAGCGCGAGTGGAATACGAACAATATAGTTAGACCATGGGATGGGTATTGAAATGGGGCCTATTTTGGGGGTTTCGTGGGCCCCATCTCCGGACCGCATGAAATTTGACGCACAAGGGTTTTCAATGGTACTGAATCCGAATTTGGTTGTTACTAAGCTCTTAAACTGCACAGTTCGCGAACAGACCAATTTTGGGGTCATTTTAGGTCAAAAACAGTATTTTTTGATAACGTCTGTATACACTGGGACTATTTACCAATCGTTCACGGCAGTGCAAGAACCTTTTCCAAGTGTTTAATGTGAACGATGTAAATTTTCCCCTTTTCTGTCCGATTAACATGCAAAGGCCTACAACAAAAACCCATGATTGTTATTGATTGAACATCAAGTATAATGTCATTTGTTTTTCGTTGCTATGAGGTGCGTGTGTTACATTTTATTATCACGCGCGCGGCTGAGTTAGATGTGGGACGCAGACGCACTATATTGTTCGTATTCCACTCGCGCTTGTGTGATAACTTGTAGTTTTGTCGAACGAGCATGTGAATCGGTAGACTTGATTCAAGTCCCATTCTCGTGCGAGAGGTCCCTAAGCTATTACCTCAACTTACTATGAAACAACCCCGTAGCATACAATACAGTGCGCGCTCGCCGTCAAAATGTGGTCCCGAGAATGGGACTTGACGAAGTCGTTTCTTACTCTGCACGTTGTTATTGGAAAATCTCCCCAAATGGGGAGATGTACAAAACCAATGGGAGCGTTGAAGCGCTGTCCTCCCGGTAAATCGGCATCCTTTTATTCAGGGGTTAGAAGAAATACTCTGTATGTTATAATGGCTAATGTGGGAACGAAATTGCCGCAATTGTTTCTTTTCGGGATTCGGTGCAGCATTTTCGCCAAGCAACAGCATGTAATGGATTTTCTGTATTTTATTTCATACCTACATACAAAAATTGCGTGGTCCAAAAGTGGGGACTACGGTTTTGAACAATTCTAGCGATCATCCCATGGTCTAAGTGCGTCTGCGTCCCACATCCAACTCGGCCGCGCGTGTGACAATCAAAAACTAACACACGCACGTCGTAGCAACGAAAAACAAATGGCATTGTACTTGATGTTCAATCAATAAAAATCATGGGTTTAGTTGTAGGCCTTTGCATGTTTATCGGAAAGAAAAGGGGAAAATTTACATCGTTCACATTAAACACTTGGAAAAGGTTCTTGCACTGCCGTGAACGATGGGTAAATAGTCCCAGTGAATACAGACGTTATCAAAAATACTGTTTTTGACCTAAAATTACCCAAAAATTGGTCTGTTCACGAACTGTGCAGTTTTAGAGCTTAGCAACAACCAAATTCGGATTCAGTACCATTGAAAACCCTTGTGCGTCAAATTTCATGCGGTCCGGAGATGGGGACCACGAAACCCCAAAAATAGGTCCCTTTTCAATACCCATCCCATGGTCTATATGGTCAAAAATGCAGGATTGCATTTTGATGCAAGTAATCCATGCATTGTAACGGAACGAGGAGATTTTGGCTCATTTGGTCGTTGCTGGGACACATTCAAACCTTATTGTTATCATTTCGTCCAGCCAAGATGATAGCAGGCAGTGAGACCAAATATAATATTAATACCAAACTAGAGATTGAGAGTTTGTGAACAAACTCAAGGTGTTCGGTTTCCGGGAGTAAAAGCCTGGATTAAAAAACAAATATTACACCTTGCTTTGTTCTCAAGATTTGTAATAAATGATTCAAATTGCAAAAACTGTCAAAACAACATGGTTACTCTAGTAAAAGTGTATGTTTGGTGACGTCATCGGTAATATCTGTTTTAATCAGACCTTTGCCAGACTTATATGCTGTGATGGTAAAGCATCAAAGGATTTATATTTGAACCTAAAAGGCAATAAACAACGCCCTTTCAAATCATTTCACAGTCACTTCCGGTTTAAACAGGTCAAAAGGTCAACGAAAGCTCACCAACATATCCATTTCTGTAAAGTACGTAAAGCCCTTTCATATGATGTATAGATTGTCAAAATAGCTTATGTAGTTTAGGAAATATGAACTTAGGAAATATTGACGACTGTAGAAAAGACTGTAAGGGGCATGTGTGTTTTAACCGCCTTGAACGAAGACTATTCTTCATGAAGCTTTTTCGCGCCCTATGGATGATCACTGGAGCGTGACTCTGCTGCACAGCTAATACACTACACGTTGTGTGTATGCCTACGTGCAATGTCTATGCACATACCAATGGGGATTTACGTTGTTCTTTAGACGTGAATTTTGAAATTTTCAACCTCGTTTTTGAGCCAGAAGACAACATCGAAATGGGGTCATGTCTGTGGGGCGTTTACGGAGTTTTTAATGACGATTCCGATGATGTTTCGATTGTAAGAATCCCTCATGTTAAAAAGTTATGATTTTTTGAATTTATAAACTTTGCATAATCATAACTCAACAATTGATGACGTCATCATGGCGTCACTCACACGGTTTTTTCTCCTAATAGAAATCTAACTATGTGTGAAGTTTCAAGTTCATACGATGTTTGGAAAGATGTTTTTGTGGGGGGACAAGGGACGTACAGAAGAAGAAGAAGAAGAAGAAGTATCAATAAAAAACTAGATATAGTGTTTGTAAAAACAAACACTAGGTGTTCGGCTATTGTTGGGTCAGTGTTTGAATCAATGAAAAAAGTGTTGTTGAAAGCTCGTCAAATTGCAAAGAAATCAAAACCAAACAGTTTTCTCGATGTGAAATAATGTTATGGTAACGCATCAAAAAGTGTACATTTCAACTTAAAAGCCTTTAAATAATGCCTTTTCAAAGCATTTTACAGGCACTTCCGGTTTAAAAAGGTCAAAAGGTCAAGAGAAGGTCACCAACATGCCCATTTTTGTGAAGTACGTGAGGCCCTTTCAATGATGTATAGATTGTCAAAATAGATTTTGTGGTCGAGGAAATGTGAACTGATGAATGATGACAACTGGAGAAGAGACTAACTGACCGGAAGGGAAGTGTTTGTTGAAAACGCCTTGAAAACAGACTACGTACGTAAAGCCCTTTCGTATGATGTATAGATTGTCAAAATAGCTTTTGTGGTTGAGGATATGGAAGCTTAATGCATAATGACGACTGGAGAAGAGACTAACTAACCGGAAGGGGAATGTTTGTTGAAAACGCCTTGAAAACAGACTAAAAACGAGGCTATTTATAGGAGAAAAAAAAATTAATTACAAAAATAAATAGTACAAATTTTGGTCGCCACGTGATCTCCCATCGAAATACTGACTGGGCCCGATATTGCTTAACCTCAGTGACAGGACGAGAACCGGTGTTATCAACACAGTATGGTCGTAGAGATGAAACTAATTAATTACTTTTGAAGAAAACTGACTTTATGTTGAGAACGCCTCGAACGCAGACTAAAACGATAAAAACGTGGTGCAGAGCGTGACTATGAGACCACAGGGTGTGCAGTAAAAATGTGCTTAGAAATGAAATTTCGTGGCGCACCTCTTGCATGAGCGTGGAAACAGGTTTAATTAATAGACAATTATATGCTGACTACCAATACATAAATCCACAATCGTCAAACTAGCCAGTTTGGAAGTTATTTGCATTTTAATTAAGCAATGTGAAAATAGCGCCCTCTATTGGCCATTTTTAGAAAACTGTGTACATTTCAATGGAGCATTGATGCAAGGAATTATTTATCATGAAAGGGTGATCTATTTTAGGATTTCCCTTCCTCAAAAGTTGCAATAAAATGGTTCATTAGGGGTGGTTCTAACGCTGTCTACTTAAAAATACAAATATGTTATCCTTAAACAGAGAAGTATTAATTTTTAACAATAATTTTGTTGTTCCAAACACAGTTAGATTTACTGTCAACACATTGTAGAGACCATCTTAATATTTAAAAAATTGTTGTTCAGGTCATACTAGGGAAAACTACTACCTCTCTCCCACATGTTTTAATATGGATATATTATGTTTACTATGACAGAACATCTTAGGTCGCCAACTTTATCTTAATTAATATCCCTACTTATAATAAGTTAACACAAAACAACATTTTCTTCTTTATGAAATTTTTGCTTTATTCCGTCAAGGCCACCCTTTTTCAGGCTTTTCCCATCCTGTTTTGATAATAACAAATACTCCATGTCCTCTGTCTGCATGGACAATCTCTGCCCTAACATGATACTCTGTTCATCAAGTATGAAGAATCCACATCTAGTAATAATTTGTTCAGTGAACAATTTATTTCAAGTGAAGAAAAATTTCCCTTTTTTCACTTCTGCTTTTGCATTGAATCTTCAAAGAATATTTTGTAACTCTCAAAAAAGAATCAGTAAAGTTTGAAAGTAAGTAGTTTATAATAGAGACCGACATTATTTATTTGTGGTTTTAAGTTTTTACTATAGCTTTACTCATCTGTTTACATGAAGATACATAATTATCTCAATTTGAATTATTATTTGCCATTAATATTCTTTATCAGACTTATCACTGTTTTTATTCAGAGCTTTAGTTTTTACACTTTCACAGTTGTGCACTTGCAATTTAAGTATATGCACGGTAGACTTTTGTCCGAACAAAGTTTGCCTTGACCACATCTACGTTTTTGCATGAGCAATGTACATGTACACATTATAGAATGCTGTCAAGCGCTTGGAGTAGGTTTGTCCAGTTGGCACAATGTTTTCATCCTTAACCTTCCAGCCTCAACTAACGTTGGGAGATGGTACATCTGGAACTTTTTCAACAGCACTGTATCCTTACTTAGTTGACGTTGCTATGCTGTCTCATCAGGTGTCCCGTTAAAAAGAGGTTACGATCTGTCATTTTAAAAGATACATAAACAAAATTGTTTAAAATAAATTCCCTTTTTAAATTATTATTTTCAATTATATAATGGAAATTCAGCTGTTTGTTTTTTGCACAAACAATTACATATTGTACATCTATCATGAAACAACGACAAATAAGTTCATGAACTTGTACCAGTTTATGTTGAATGGGTTTGCATTTATTCAAATTGAACGCATACTTTGTAGTATACACATCAACTATAAAAACACAGATAAAACTTCATAGTTACCTGGCAATGTTAACATCAGCACAATGTTGTCCTTACACATGTGGGGACAAACTCCTCAACTCTGAAAGTGTCCTCATCAGCCAGCATCAATTGATTGTATAGTGGGCATGCTCGGTCGTTTGACGCAGTCGCCTATGATAAATTCTGCTAGTAATATAACCAGTCGAACACCTTTTTAGTTGAAAGTTCACCTGAACACAGTCTGTTGAGAAATAAACAAAATTAAAGTCATGGTGGTATTGTCACAAGAATGTTAAACTAGCCACGTTTCGTGAGTTGACAGCGGGCCAGCCATGTTAAACACATCTCTTGTCCATCGTCGTGTTTTACGTGTCCGTAATTTGGGCTAGACATTACCACATCTTTGATGACATTTTCACACTTGACCGTACTCTAATTCTTTTCCTTCTTCAAATACATGCAAAGAAATGTCTTCAACTCTTTTCCGAAAATGGAAAAGCTTTCGTTTCAACGCTAGACAAATGCACAAAGACACTTTTTGTGACATGTTTTTTTTCTCACACCACGACGGAGTCTGTGTGTTGTTCGTCTCCAACGTGTTCGTCTCCAACGTTGTACAGAGGTCGTGACCTCGTGAACATGATAATAGCTCTACCGCTATTGGTTAATTCATCGCAACCGCTGCCGTGCGGTCTTGTTAAATCGTCGTTGATTGGTCATTTTGTCCCCAGCCTCGCACTTTTCATCGCAAAAATTGCAGTTAAATGTGCCCATTACAAGCAAACTTGCAAAAAGATCGATTGTGGATTTATTGTACGTTGATTTCTATATTTTTCTTCCCAATTCAAGATAATAGACATGCTCATCTTTGATATGCGTCGCGAAACTGCACGATATTCGGCTACGCCCGCTGGTCTATATGCTGCTCAATGCACCGCATACTTACACGTGGTGACCGCAATGCACCGCATGCTTACACGTGGTGACAAAGTACGTGTACATGTAATCGTAAAATCTTTACGCGCAATCAATGGGGAATTTTGTAGTTCTTTATACATGAATTTTGAAATGTTCAACCTCTCTTTTGAGCCGGAAGACAAGTTAAAAATGGGGTCATGTCTGTGAGGTGTTTACGGAGTTTTTAATGCCCATTCCGATGATGTATTGATTGTAAAAATCCCTCATGTAGATCTAAAGTTATGATTTTTTGAAATAATAAACTTTAAATTAGTGTATCTCGTCAACTGATGACGTCATCGTGACGTAACAACTTTTGTATCATCTTCTAGTTATTGTCTACCTGTGTGTAAAGTTTCAACTTAATGCAAGCTTCGCATCTATGCTTTTTCTTGCGGACAATCGACGAGAAGAATAATAAGAAAAACCAAAAAAAAAAAAAACCAAAAAAAAAAAAAACGAACAAAATCAAAGAGTTGTTCGGGCTGTTGCCCGAACACCTAAAAAAAAACGAACACAAATAAGAGGTGTTCCGGGCTGTTGGCCCGAACACCTAAATACAACCTTCCTCACAGTTCACTTGTGTTCATTCTGACTGCGTCTTTAGATTGTTAAGGTGTGGCAAACCATATCATTGTAATTTTTTTCACACCAGTGGATTTAGCCAGGCCTAATAAACCGGGAGATAACCAAACCACTGAATATTAATACCAAAATACAACCTTCCTCACAGTTCGCTTGTGTTCATTCTGACTGCGTCTTTAGATTGTTAAGGTGTAGCAAACCATATCATTGTAATTCACACCAACGAATTATTTTAGCCAGGCCTAATAAACCGGGAGATAACCAAACCAATGAGGCGATCAGTCTTCTTTTCAGGTTTTATGAAGCATACACAATTGAGTGGTCGAAGAAACCGGTGGCAATAGGAAACTACTGGTAGACGAGAGTCATTGGACAATGTCCTTAAAGGCATTGGACACGTTTGGTTAAGACCAGTATTCTCACTTGGTGTATCCCAACACATGCATTTAACAACAAACCTGTGAAAATGTGTGCTCAATTGGTCATCGAAGTTGCAAGAGAATAATGGAAGAAAACACCCTTGTTGCAATACTATGTGAGCTTTATGCAATAGCTGAAGTCTTCTATTATTTGAGTGAGAAATTACCTTTTTCTCAAAAACTACTTTTTCTCACACTTTTTTACACTTTCAACAGCTCTCCATTGCTCGTTACCACGTACGTTTTTATGCTAACAGTTATTTTGAGTAATTACCTATAGTGTCCATCCATTGCCTTTAAAAGACTTTGACTTGTTGTAGTGACGCGTATTGACAATGACCGTAAACCTGCATAAATTATTACCACGATGAGACACTTAATAGGCGGGAGAAGAAGCAGTACAAACACTTCAGCTGCTGACTGCGATTTGGTGTCTCCGTTTATGTACATGTACGCCTAAACGTCGTAGCAGGAATCAGGATTAATGAGAGTAAAGGTAGTATAGAGCTAGAAATGAAATGAAATATAGAGACCTGGGCCCAATTTCATAGAGCTGCTAACAACAAAAATTAGATTAGCATGAAATTTCTTCATTGATAAAAACAGAATTACCAACCAAACTTCCACGTGATTTTCAGGATAAGCAAACAACAGCTGAATACAAGTAACAAGGAATACGCCACAAAATGGAAATTTGGTTGTTAATCATGATTTTTATCAATGAAGAAATTTCATGCTAGGCAAATTATTGTGCTCAGCAGCTCTATGAAATTTGGCCCTGGACAGGCTTGGGAAATACGATTGTAGAAATGAGATTGTTTTTCAATTCATTAAAAGCACTGGACTCTGTTGGTAATTACTCAAAGTGTTAGCATAAAAACTTACTTGTGTGACAAGGGTGTTTTTTTCTTCCATTGTTCTCTCGCAACTTCGATGACAAATTGAGTTCAAATTTTCACAGGTATGTTATTCTATGCATAATGTTGAGATACACCAAGTGAGAAGACTGGTCTTCAACAATTACCAAACGTGTCCAGTATCTTGAAGATAATACGTTAGTACAGTATAATATGAAATAGATTCGTGTAATAGTGTCAATGTAGCTCTGTATATTGTTAAAGACTTTAGACAATAACAAATCAGTTTCCGTTTACATACCATTTTTTTTAATAAAAGGGTCGATAGGTCGGGAAAGGGTGAAATCACGGATATCGGTAGACTTTTTGGGGATTTTTGTTTGGTGCTCTGTTTCTTATATGAATTTTGTTTACAAACACTGTGAAGTTGGTCAAGGTCATGCATTATTTTTGTCCAAGGTCCAATTATTATTATTACTATCATTTTGTTCACATGTCTTTTTAAAGGCACTGGACTCCATTGGTAGTTACTCAAAATACTTGTTCTATATAACAACTTTACCTTGGTAACGAGCAATGGAGAGCTGTGGATAGTATAAAACATTGTGACAAAAACGGCTCCCTCTAAAGTAACGTAGTTTTTTGAGAAAAAAGTAAATTCTCACTAAAGAAATCGAATTTAATTCGAGAAATCAGCTGAGGTGTCGAATTCAAGCAAAGCACACAACTTGTGCGAAAATTGTGTTTTTTCTTCCATTTTCTCGCAACTTTGACGACCAATTGAGTTCAAATTTTCACAGGTTTGTTATTTTATGTATGGGATACACCTATGAGAAGAGTGGTCTTTGACAATTACCAATAGTGTCCAGTGCCTTCAAGCCGAATAAAAGGATTAGGGTATAACGGCGTATAGAGTCATGGCGATTTGACAACCGGAAACTCAATATTTTGGGCCTAAAGCCTCTTTCACACGAGAGCACTTTATCAAGGGTCCAATGCTAAATTGTAGCATGGGTGTACAATTTTACCAAAACATTTCTCGTGTGAAAGGACAACTGGAATTGTTTCTACTGTCCAAGTTCTCTTGCAAATATATTTTCAAACAATGCATACATTTTACAACCATGCTAAAATAAAGCAAAGGACCCCAGTTAAATTTCTGTCGTGTGAATAGCACTTGTAAGTAATATCTTTTCTTCTGTATTCACGTTTTAGACTGTAGATCATCATGGATGAAAGAAGATCCGATGTCAACTTGGAGAATGAGTTTGCCAACAGCACCAGCCTACATGGCATCGCTCGAGTTGCTAACAATACCAGAGTACGCTTCAAGCTGGTATGGGTGTCCATCATGATGACATGTTTCTGTGTATGTGTGTACCAAGTGTACGACAGGTTCTCATTTTACCTCATGTATACGGCCAATACTGCCATATCGGTGGAGTATAGAAGAAATCTGAACTTCCCGGCAGTCACCATTTGTAACTTCAACAGGTTCGTATGAAGACCTTTATTTTGTTTTGTTTTGCCGAGTTGGAAAAAGCTCAGTTATAATATGGTGGCCCATTGTTACAGGTCTCTTCTGTCACAAATACCTTATTATGTTTACGGCCACTTTGCTGTATCAGTGACTTTCCGGCAGTCACCATTTGTAACTTCAACAGGTTCGTTATGAAGACCTTTATTTTGCTTTGTTTTCCAAAATAATGCTCAGTTATGGTGCCCCATTGTTACATGTCTATACATTGCAAAACTAGGGTATAACCGGTGTTTAAAATTGAGACTATGGGTGATGTTTGTCACAAATATACCTTTGTTAGAAAGGCTTAACTTTCCGGCAGTCGCCATTTGTAACTTCAACAGGTTCGTTGTGAAGACCTTTATTCCGTTTTGTTTTGCCGAGTTGAAATAGGCTCAGTTATGGTGGCCCATTGTTACAGGTCTACACTACAAAACTATAGAGTAACAGTTAAATACCTCATGTTTATGGCCACTCTGCTGTATCATTGACTTTCCGGCAGTCACCATTTGTAACTTCAATAGGTTCGTATGAAGACCAATGTTCTTTTTTTGTGCCGAGTTGAAATAGGCTCAGTTATGGTGGCCCATTGTTATAGGTCTCTACACTGCAAAACTATAGAGTAACAATGAAATGCCTCATGTTTATGGCCACTCTGCTGTATCATTGACTTTCCGGCAGTCACCAATTGTAACTTCAACAGGTTGGTATGAAGAAGAACTTCATTTTGCTTTGGTGGCCCGTTGTTACAGGTAGGCCTGCCATACTGCAAAACTAGGGTGTTGTCAAATTGGTACCACGGGTCATGTTGTCATTCACATATCCTTATACCTACAATAAATTGTATTAATTGAAAATCGCAAATAACATAATTATTAACAAGTGAATAAAAATAAACTGCACTGTCGCAAGGACGTTAAACATAGATTAGGAATAAAAAACTAAAACACCACAATACAGCAAATTGTTCAAAGATTATTTAGTTGCTAATATAGGTCAAATTCGGCAAATGAGCAGTCAATTTCATTTCCATGCGTTCGAATTAAAGCTGTTTTGCCTCTCCAGTTGTTACTGCGTTTCAAATTCAGAATTCGGCCATTCAATTTCGCTTAGAGTCGAGTCAAATTACTTTAGCACTCTGTTTAATTTAGCGTATCGTCATTCTTTTTCGTGACACACCCGCCTCAAGAAGCGTCTGCGAATTTGAATGCTGCTTTGATGAATTGTTAAAGTCACCTGGAAGTGTTTTTTTTTTTTTTTTAAATAAAGCTTTTGTCACTAAAATATGTGTTTTTATGAGAGGAATGTGAATAAAAAATTAACTAAGGTTTAAAAATCTTAGTTTTGATTGTATTTACAAAGTTACGAGTAGGCCCCGACCCGAGAGGGCGCTGTTCGTGACGTATTTCAAGGCGCGATATTTGGAGAGAAAATTTGTAGTCGGGCCCCCGTACATTACGTCTGGGAACATGGCACATCAAAACAAATTCAGACACGATTTTACACACATACGTACATTGAAACTTGAACATGTTGAACGCCTAGTGTTTTTTACAAAAGCTATTGCTGCTATTTTTATTTAACTATGCGACTTTTTAGTGACCAAATGGGTTGTAAGATGTGGGTCTGCCTACGTATTATTATAGAAATACGGCCACGGAGCAGACTGCATGCACGCACGCACTATGGCTGCTGTATAATGGGCGGACGGTCACATAGGACCTGCACGCACGGTGAATCGCATGCGATACCAACAACAAATCGTGTCACTTGGCAAAAGCTAAAAACATACCCTCAAAGTTCAAACTTACCCGAATTTTTTCACGTTTAGCAAATGCTCCTCTGAGTTCGTCACGTCTTTCAGATACCTTCTTCGACTTCCCACTAGCTAGAAAAATTGTTGGGACGGCGTCGTGTTTAAGAATGGCTCTTCTCGTCATGTCAAATGAGTTGTGTATCCAGGATTCGAAGCACGACGGCTCTAAGTGTTCGCTGCAGCGCTGAAAAAGACGTCGGACCGGACCACTTTGCTCTAGTTAATCTGACTTTCGCAGCCCACAACCGCCTATAATTGGGATCTGCAGGAAACAGATGAAGACTGACCCCATCTTTAGTTGTTTTGCTGCATCCAGCAGCAATACACCTGGTCGGCATTGTCGGAAAAATGCCAGGAAAAAAACCTTTTTCGCAGCGTACAAACTCACGTCTTAGAAACATGTACTTTTGCACATGTGTTTATCTACGCATCGAGGGGGGTCTATGTTTGATCGAGGCAAAGTCTTCCTTTTCCTACGTCACAAAAGGGGTAGGCGGAGTCAACTCCCCCAGTCACTTAATTAATTTTTTTAACATATAAATCGTGACAAACAGTTACTCAAAAAATTGTTTTATTGTTAATAAACATTTTTTATACTCTTATGTTTAAAAGAAAAAAAAAATTTTTTTATTTAATGCACAAGTATTTTACAAGTGGTTTTCAAGAGATAAGGGGAACCCACCCCGCCCCCTGGCTGTGTGCATATAGAGACGTGTGCATTGTGTGGCCTAGGCGCGTGTAGTTAGGAACCAGACTCTTTTTGCCGACGATATGTTTGAATTCCCGACGTGACGTCGATGGTAGGGGCGGTAACAATCCACAAAAGGGGGGGCATGACTTATTCGCTAATTACGCAAGTGAGATATGTCGGGGAAAAAAGCAAAACACATTTTATTGATGTTCAATACATATATCAGAAATAAATGACAGCAAAATTAACTGTTTTATTTTAATTCACTGCAGCATCCCTTTAATTAGACCTTGAAGCTTCTTTACAACCATTGCTTGGTTATAAAGGGAAGGTACACGTTTGGTAACTACTCAAAACAAATATTAACTTAAAACTGATTTGGCAATGAGCATTGGAGAGCTGTTGATTATAGTATAAAACGACTCCCTCTCAAGTTACATAGTTTTTGAGAAAGAAGCAGTTTCTCACTTATATAATAAAACACTACTAGCTAGAAGTCTTTTATTCCATCTGCGAGCACACAATTTGTCCAACAAGGGTGTTTTTTGTCTGTCATAATTTTCTCGCAACTTCGACGTCCATAGCTCAAATTTTCACAGGCTTGTTATTTTATGCTTAATGTTGGGATACACCAAGTAACAAGACTGGTCTTTGACAATTGCCAAACGTTTACCTTCCCTAAAAAGAATGTAATGCATTCTGTATTATTATAGGCATTTTTCGCCGTAAAACAATAACATCATAACTCGGCAGCAATTTATGCAGGTATTGGTTATCTATTGTGTGCAGTTTATTTCGGTTTGGGATGGCTGGCTTTTGTTTTTATGGGTGGCTTAGGCTACTGATGTTAAAAACACCCACCGATGTGTGTTAGCACTGCATACTCGGTACTTTGCCGAGCTTTGTGAACAAATCCACAGGCATTATAGATTTGATTTTTTCTAATGATACTCAGAAAAGTTCACGATTTGACAATTTTCGTTCAGGCAGGTATTTTAAAGCCATTATACACTTTCGGAACAGAAAAAAAAAATTCATAGATTTACAAATAACTTACAAGGCTTACAGAAGAAAATGGTGAAAGACTTCGCTTGAAATATTATTCCATGAAATGCTTTACTTTCTGAGAAAACATTGAATCAATTATCAATTCTCGATATATCGAGAACTACGGATTTATTTTAAACACATGTCATGACACGGCGAAACGTGCGGAAACGACGTTGGGTTTTCCTGTTATTTTCTCCCGACTCCGATGACCGACTGAGCCTAAATTTTGACAGGTTTGTTATTTTATATAGAAGTTGTGATACACGAAGTGTGGGCCTTCGGACAAAAGTGTTTACCGAAAGTGTCAAATGGCTTTAACAGGCTTTGATGAGTACCGACATAGATGAAGATGTAGATGTAATTGGGTCTCAGATTCAAAACTTCAATATGAGTAAAAACCAAACTAATATTATTCTTAATCCCCGATGCAAGTTTGACATCTATTTTAAATGACAAATAATATAGTGTCCGAAAGTGTATAATAGCTTTAAGCACATTAAACGGGTTTACAAGGTGCTACGGTGCATGTAATTCAACATCCACTGCAAGGAACAATGGGGTGAACCCAAAATAAAATAAAACAAACCCCTAAATACATTCCTTAAAGGTGCAACTATATTTGAGAAAATAAAATTACGCTTGGTTGAGTAGTAAAACATCCATGTACTGGCGCCCTGGTGTTTCCTATTCGACCTTGGGTCCTTTTATGGACTTATTTATTTATCCATGGATTGTTTTTGTTAAAGACTTTATAATACAGGCTTACCGTACCAGGTCATTTTCGAGAAATAAGCGGGTAATCTGTACTTTGGGTCAGCTACGAAGTAGAGTGGTTATTTAAAGGAACATTTCAAAACTGGTTTTGCTAACAAAACAGAAGCTGGCAATGTAAGCACTTTTTATGTTATCCATCATGTACATAAACTGACAAACGTGTCAGTTTGAGATCGATCGGCTATCTGGGTCACGAGAAAATAGTGATAACCGATTACACATTTCGCATGACATCGATGCAGACAAAAACATGAATAAAACGGTCACTGAGCTATAAACTCCAAACGTAAAGTTAAATTATTTATTTCTCACCAAATATGAAATTTCAAGCAGAAATATTTAAAGGGATGTTTTCTACTATCATCATCATTAGACTGTGTAAGTTTGATGTTAATCTGTGATCTTCACGACTTTGTTTTCTTATAAAGTCTATAACGTTCCTATAAAGAATATAAGTTTTTTTTTCTCTGAAATTTGAAAATGAGACGCGTTACTCTCATAAACGCTTCTCACTGTATATTATCAAAGACTATAGAGCGCCGCAAGATGCGGAACTGAAGCTTTATCTATTGTTGGAACGTGAAATACGCATTTGCGCCATTTCAGCAAGTGAATGTTTTGTTTCCCATTGATGGGAATGGTCATTGTCTGCACTGATCTGCACTGATCTATTGTTGTATCATAAAAGTTACTTGCCAGTGAGATTTCACATTTCAGCCCGTCAGAGTTCCGCATCCTGCGCCTTGCGGCGCTCTATAATCTCTGATATAGGTTTTCTCGGTCAATTTCGGAAAAAGAGCAGCCAATTTAACCACCAAGCTATTCTATTTCGCGCAAAGTCGAATGCTACTCAAATGGGTCATTCGATTTCGTTTTGGGATTAGTCAAATGTAATGTTGTTTCATTCGAATTAACAAAATAATCATTCAATTTAACAATTCATCAAAGAGGCATTCAAGTTCGCAGACGCTTCTTGGGGCGTGTGTGTCACGAAAAAGAATGACGCTACGCTAAATTGAACAGAGTGCTTAACCAGGAATTTGACTCGACCCAAAACGAAATTGAATGGCCGAATTCTGAATTTGAAACGCAGTAACAACTGGAAAAGCAAAACAGCTTTAATTCAAACGCGTGAAAATTAAATTGACTACTCATTTGCCGAATTTGACCGAGAAACCTATATTATCTTCCTGCTTTTAACTCGCTCCGGATTTTTTTCCCGCGATTTCTTCAAAACGCCGCCCTTCGGAATGAATATTTCACACCGTGATTGATTGTATGTTTTTGAAACGTTATTTCAAGGGACGTAAACACAACTGAAGAGGCAAAACAGCTTTAATTCGAACGCATGAAAATGAAATTGACTGCTCATTTGCCGAATTTGACCGAGAAAACCTATAGTTTCACTATTCTGAAAATATAATTTTCAGATGAAGGTTTTATTGTGTTCATCTTCATTTACATATCATGAATAAAACAATCGAAAGACTTGATCGTTTTTAAATGTATACTTTGCCTTAAAACGGGTCACGTATTTACAATTCATGTATCTAAACAATTGTTTGAAAACCTAATATTTAAGTCTTAAAGGCAGTGGACACTATTGGTAATTGTCAAATACTAGCCTTCACAGTTGGTGTATCTCAACAAATGCATAAAATAACTAGCCTGTGAAAATTTGAGCTCAATCGGTCATCAAAGTTGCGAGATAATAATGAAAGAAGAAAACACCATTGTCACACGAAGTTGTGTGCGTTTAGATGGTTGATTTCGAGACCTCAAGTTCTAAATCTGAGGTCTCGAAATCAATTTTGTGGAAAATTACTTCTTTCTCGAAAACTATGGCACTTCAGAGGGAGCCGTTTCTCACAACGTTTTATACCATCAACCTCTCCCCGTTAATACTAATCACCAAGAAAAGTTTTATGCTAATAATTATGTTGAGTATTTACCAATAGTGTCCACTGCCTTTAAAATAAACACTTTCTCGGAATTCTTACAGATATCGCCAAAGTCAAGTTACAACGGAGGAATACAAATATTTAAAGTACATCTTGACCACCACTGCTGCCTTTAATTTGGACTTCTCGACAGAGCAGACTGTGGACATACCGAATGAAAACGACAGCAGGATATTCAACTTTACTGAATTCACGTTGAGGGCGGGATTCCTTATTGCCCCATCACTCCTCGAATGCAAATGGCGAGGGAAGCCATGCTATGCAGAGGTCAGTGTTTTTTGGAGTTGCTATTTGTAAAAAAAAAACTCCTGAGTAGCCATTGCCCAAGACGTCATTGATCGATTGTGGATATGTAGACAGTGATCGATAGTGGATAGTACTTTACGATCGGTTGTAAATCGCTATAACGCGGCACCCTCCTACGTTATGATTGGACTGCGAGGCACTAAGTAGCCTGAACATCTGACGTCACACTCTGAGGCTCGCGAATGGACCGATCCGGCCTATCAATCAAACTGTGCGCGTTCACCCATTTGACCAATCACAGCAATGATTGTGGTCGGACAAACTCGGTCATGCGTGCGCGTATATTTGGCAGGCGCGGCAGAATCGTGCAGAACGTCATTGTGAGTTTTCGTACACGTGTCTTGCTCACGTGTGCGGTGGGCGGAGCTTAGTGGAAAGCCGGAACGGTCCTAGCCTTGCTCAAGGCAGTCGCATTATTCGCTCCGGAAAGACGCCGCTGTAAACCCACCCGTATACCCTGTGCGTGGTGCGTGCGATCACACCGCATGACCCACCCGTATACACACTGTCACATCGTACGAATACTGTGCACTCAAGTCATCCGCACTCCTACCACTAACCGCATGCGGAGGCCGTCAGGCCGACAGCCTTGTCGGGTCTGTAACTTCCGGGTTTAATGTGTTGTATTGAAAATTGTCCACAAGTGGAAAAATTGGGGGGGGGGCTCTCGGATATGCTAGTATGCAGACCATGAATATGTATATCTTTCGTCAGACCTATCAGACAAGACAGGATGTTAGGCAAATGAATTATTCATTTTGACGTCCAATCACGCACGCCTATCATGCTCGCTGAGCGTCCGTGGTGGTGGTGGTGTTTGATGTAGACATCAAAGATTATAGAGCGCCGCAAGGCGCAAGATGCGGAACTGAAGCTTTATCTATTGTTGGAAAGTGAAATACGCATGGGCGCCATTTCAGCAAGTGAATGTTTTGTTTCCCATTGATAGGAATGGTCATTGTCTGCACTGATCTATTGTTGTATCAAAAGAGTTACTTGCCGAAATGGCGTCCAGTGGGATTTCACATTTCAGCCCGAGTTCCGCATCTTGCGCCTTGCGGCGCTCTATAATCTTTGGTAGACATGTCTCGTCTTTCGCGGGCATTATGGTAATGAGCTGACCGTGGGAACTCTTCTCTTATTATAGTAATGAGGTCAGTGGCTTCAACACAGACCCTACAAGGCTGTCGGCCTCACGGCCTCCGCATGCGGATAGTGTACGGGGGCATCGTGTCGTGCGATGTTACGCACAGTGAATACGGGTGGGTTTTTATACAGCCGTGGTCTTTTTTCGGAGTGAATAATTCGACTGCCTTGAGCAAGGCTAGAACGGTCCATACCGCCAGAGAATGGCTTGTAGCCTAGGTCATGCTACTCTCACACTAGGGAGAATATGCTAGCGAATGTGCTTACGAACGGAAATATTGAACAATCGTCAAACTTCGCCACATTCGCCAAAAATTCACTACGTTCACAAGTCATTCTCCACCTCCTTACGAAGATCGGTCACTTTATGCTGCTCTCACACGGCGTATATGCTAGCGAATATGCTATCAGAAGGAAATATTTGACAATCGCTCAAGCTTCGCAACATTCGCCGTGTCTTCGTAAGCGTTGGTGACAAATTCGGAAACTTCACAAATTATTCCCCACCTCCTTACGAAGATCGCTCAATTTACAAACTGGTTTGTAAATTTCAGCGAATGATGCGAAGACGGTCATTCGGCGTGATTTTCGTAAGCATTACTAACGTTGGTAAAGCGTGCGTAAGCGTTTGCAACGTTCGTTAAGGCATTGGTAAGCGTTGGTAAGCATTCGCAATATATTGGTAAGATATTGGTAAAGAGAGGGCCGACCGATGACGATCGAGGGGTGAGACCGAGATGAAAATAGTCACTATCCAATCGTCATTTTGGACGAATTCAACGCGAAATTCAAATGTTCATGTTCGCAAGAACATTCGCCACTCTGTGAGAGGGGCAATACGAAGCACTTCCGTACATTCAGCGAATGTTGTGAAGACGGTAATTCGCCATCGATTTGCGTAAGCATTTGGTAAGCCATTGGTACTGTTGGTAAAGCGTGCGTATTATGCGTAAGACATTGGTAAGGAGAGGTTTAAGGACGACAGAGAACATATTTACTATCAAATCGCAAAATTTTAGCGAATTCATCGCGAATTTCAAACATTCATATTCGCAAGTGTGAGAGTAGCATCAATCCCCGTCCATCTTTGCTCTTACCTTCATTCATACTGTGCGTTCGTTTAGCTCTCCTGGGTCTACCCCGCGGTGAGTCCCTGACAAGAGCTAAACGAACAACCACTCACCGCTCTCGTAGTGACGTCGTTTTCCTGGGGCCAGCCCCAAAGTGACCCACTCCACAGGCAAGGCAATAGGGGCTGACCTGGGTGAGCCCCTGGAATGACGTCAAAAGCTATTCGAACGCACCGGGGCAGAGCGGGGATGACCCAGGGGAAGCTAAACGAACACACCCTTATTGGCGTTCGTTTAGCTTCCCTGGGTCGACCCCGGTGTGTGGCGGTTTTTTTCCCAGGACGAGCGTGTGCAGATAATAACCCACGTTCGTCCTAGAGAAAAGGCCACACATCGGGGTCGACCCAGGGAAGCTAAACGAACGCACCCTTTAATGCAGACGACCGGGAAGTGCAGCTGCCTACGTCACCTTGGACCAATCCAAGCACAGATATAGAAAGACGTCACTGCACGTTTTTCCAATTAAATGAGTGTATCCAATGAAATCGCTGTTTCTGAAAAGCAAGTGCCTGTTTTGCGGATAAAGACAGTTTGAAGACAGTCTAAACTGTTTGACATCAGGAACAATATTATACATAAGCCAGTTGCTGAGCATGGTCATTTTACCTGCATCACCTTGAATGAAATCCATGGAACCAAAGCACTCAGAAACAAGCTCTTTCATTGGTCCACACATCCACACGCTTGTTAAAAGCCCTATGATTGGCCGAGCGTATAGTCATCTATTTATTTCTTACACGATCGAGCTCAGTCATTTGTTTATTTTCGTAAATGTTGATACATTTTCGCGAGTAAATCCTTATTGTGCAAGTTTTGTGCTTGACGACTTTTTTGGGTGGTAAGTTGAATTTTTTACAAATTTGGAGACCAAATAAGCAGTTTTGTAGAGTAGACCACTCGAAAGCAGAATTTGGAGCACCATCCCACGGTCTATTCCCTGCATCACCTTAAAGTGGCCATTGTTCAGAAGAGACCATTCCTAGACAAATAATTTGAAAGGGTTAAGCTGCTAAATAGATCAAGAGCCCGGACTGACTTTAGAGACCCTGGGTTTTCTGTACAGGAATTTATCTTTTGTTATCAAATTCATTCAACCACTATACTTTCTTCTTGTATTTGCAAAAAAACATGTAGGTCTGTCTACTTAGCTTGTCCCCCTTCGTTAATGGAGAAGTTGTTGCTTCGAAAGCTAATACATTCAACCACTATACTTTCTTCTTGTATTTGCAAATTTACTATAACATGTAGGTCTGTCTACTTAGCTTGTCCCCCTTCGTAAATGGAGAAGTTGTTGCTTCGAAAGCTCATGCCTTTTTCTCTTTTTTTTTTGATAATGAGTTCGTACCACCACATGTCTTGTTTCAGAATTTCACGCACGTGTTTACGCCATTCGGCAACTGCTGGACGTTCAACTCTGGCAAAGATGCACCAATCCTTAAAGCTCACCAAACAGGAAAGGGCAATGGACTCGATATCTTTATTAACATCGAACAGGTATGCAGTTGCGTCGTTACGTTACGTTATCATTCTTGCAATCTATTCATGAAATGTCTTAGGGGCCATTATTGCTGTTGCCTTGTGTTTTTTACCCGCACCCCCTTCGTCACCCAATTCGTCATTACTTATACGCGTTCCCGTACCCACACCATTTGCACCGCAATACAACATTACTCGGGGAGTCACCGAACTCCTTAAACAGGAACTGTACTTGAGGGAAGATAGATAGACAGGACATTGTTTAGTCAAGGCGACGCTACAAAAATGTAATACTAATTTAAGTTAAGGTTCGAGGTAACCGAACTTGGTTTTAAGCAAAGATTAAAGAGTACAAGATGCGGAACTCGGGCTCAAAATGTGAAATCACACTGGACGCCATTTCGTCCTTGATAAAAACAGGATTACCATCCAAATTTCCATTTGTTGCATAATGCTTGTTACTGGTATTTTATAGCTGTTGTTTGCTTGTCCTGAAAATCACGTGGAAATTTGGTTGGTATAATCCTGTTTTTATCAAGGAAGAAATTTCATGCTAAGCAATTTTTTGTGCTTACAGGCTTTATGAAATGGGCCCTAGTGTTGCATCTTGTTTGCAATGTATTATGTGCATGATTGTTATTGCTTTTATTTTCATGATCTACATGTATTTTTTTCTGTATGCCCCATGAGCATTTTTTGTGGATTTTTGCACATTATGTTCAGTACTATAATTATTATTATTAATAATTATTTTTACGATTTTTCAATCAACAGTCGGAATATACCGAAATAATCACGAACAACTTCCAAGCTGGTCTGAAAGTTGTCATACACGACCAGCACACGCCTCCATTGGTTGAATCAAGTCTAGCAATCTCACCTGGTGTCCATGCCTATGTGGGTATCCGACGACAGCAGGTCAGAATTAGCCATTTGCGAGTTAGATTTGAATAATGTCTGGTTCCATGATTTGCTTAATAAGGCTGACTCACACTACGACGAATAGGGGGAATCGGCAAACTACGTGAAGCTGCAAATTGCATTTTTATATTTGCCGCCAATCATCGTGGGTCGCCGTCAATTGTCGCCTTGCTAATCACAAGCATTGGCAAGATCTTTTCGCCAGATCTCACAGCTTGGCTTATCCTCCTCGCGTGTTTTATGTTTGATTGATTTTCCAACCATTTCATGAGGTTTGTCACATACTTGTGGTAGCAAGTCGACTTGTTGTTTGGCGATGATGTCATTTTGTTGACTACTGAGTTTTTTGCTCATTCGAACATTTGTTGATATGGTGTCAGATGCATGTTTGATGTGATTGTGTTTACCGTACCTTTTGTTTTTCTGTCTTTGTTTGTTAGTTGCATTAAATAAGTGCACTCCTTGTTAGTGTGTGTAATAACTTTTAACAAAACATGGCGTTTCAACGGCACGTTACAAAATAAGCATACGATTCAAAGGATTGATTAACAGTTATATAATGCTTTAAAAGTGTCTCTTTTCAGTATTTGAATCTGGAGAAACCGCATGGAAAATGTGACGCATCAACCAAGCTTAACAGGTTTGAGAATTATTCCCTGGAAGCCTGCAATATCGAATGTCTAACAGAGGCAATCGTACAATCATGTAGCTGTAGGCCTGTCGGGTACGTGAACTTTAATGTTGGAATTAACAGAATTTAACTGTTTGGTTAGAGAAGCCCTAGCCTTTAGTCAAGGCGCACGCGGCATCCCAAGGTCAACAAGGGCCCTCACAAAAAAAAGGTTTCCTCCAAATATTGTGTGGACGTGAAAGTGCGCTGCGGACCGCGTGGGGGGGTGGTTGGGTTCAAACGAAGTTTTAAAATGGACCCATTGTCTGTGACGTTTTCAATAAGCGCCCCATGGTTGGTGCCAAAAATACTTGCATGGCCTCAGCGTCCACGTAGCGTTTCGCGTTATGCAAGGGTTATATCATCACAAAAGTGGGATACAGACACAGTTGAGTGGCCGCTTTTGCCAGGAGCGCACTGTGATATTAAAGGTCCAGATTTTTAATCAGGGAAAAGGGTTCCCTATGATCGCGGTGGTAGCATTGTCGTTTCTCGGTCAAAATAAGAAGTAACAATGCCCCATAGGGCGTTCAAATGCGGTCACAAATTTGTTGTTTGTTTTTGTCATTTTCATGAAGATATCCTGGAAATGAGACTGAATGTTCGCCTTTTCAGGAAAGGAACTGTGCAAGCCAAATTACTGGTAGGTCTTCAGAGAAATCCGTATTTCTCACGGTCGTTTCTACTTGTTTAACCGGACTGCAATGACCGTTACTAGACAGATAGCTAAATATTTTTTTTTTTAAAGAACTACAATATATCCACAGCGCCTTGAACAAACTTTTAGAAATGAACCATGAATCAGTGGTGTTATAAAAGCACTGTACACGTTTGGCAATATTTGTCACAGACCAGTCTTCTCACTTGGTGTCTCAAAAAGAGCATAAAATAACAAACCTGTGAAGATTTTGACTCAATTGGCCGTCCAACTTCGAGACTTAGAATTAGATTTTGAGGTCTCAAAATTAAGCATCTGAAGAAAAGAAAAACAAAACAGCTTGTGCATCAAGGGTGTATTTTGAGTAATTACCCAAAAATAGTGTCCACCGCCTTTAAAATTCGTAAAATGTTGTTTTCCCATCAGATCAATTTCACAGCGGTGAAACTGAAGACTGTGAATGCAGAGTGCCTTGCAATCACACAGCCTTCTCTACTGGCCTCTCAACAGCAGTAATACCCAGTCTGAGATCCGTGAGAGCATTGACTAAAGTGCTCTTCTCCGGTAACCGGAGTAAGCAAAACTCTCCTGGTTTCAACGACACGATCGCTGAATTGGTGGACGATTTAAGTGCCGTCGAGGAGAAATATATTAAGTAAGGATTATTATGTATTTTAGATTTAACTTTTTTTCCTCTAGATACAGTATCAGAACGAATGAAGACCAGGGGTCAATTTCATAGAGCTGCTTAAGCAAAAAAAATTTGCTTAAGCAAAAAAATCCTTGCTTAGTAAAATCAGATAACCGGCCAAGACTGCACTCAATTGTTATGCTAAGTAAACAACAGCTAAATACCAGTCACAAGCAATGTATATGGCATGATTTTTTTGCCAGTAACATGTGAAAAATAAGCGAGCTATTTTCGTGCTTAAGCAATTTGTATGCTTAAGCAGCTCTATGAAATTGGCCCCTGGTTTAGATTTGTAGGCACTCAATTGGACTCAAGTTAGCTAGACAGGGGCTCAATTTCATTGCTCTGCTTACCGCCGAACTCTGCGTTTACGATCACGAATCCCCGCTTACATACAAGCGTCGAACTTCTGCGCTAGCGTTCTTAGCGTAGAATGCCTAGTAACGAGGAGTACGCACGTGCAGAAGCCAAACTTCTACGGTAACCAGTGAAATAAGCTTGCCGTAAGCAAGCACAGAGCTCCCTGCTTTCGTAAGCGCCGATGAAATCGGGCCGAGGATACACCATAAGCACCAGTTAGCACTTTCGCAATGGGTATAAATTGCGAAAATTTCCATTTACGCAGTTCTGAGCATGAGCACATAACCGAGAACATTGGACTTTGCCGGGTAAAACTGCTGCGCGACTAGCGTCCCAAAAGTCCCTCGCCGGTGTTGCTAAAACGAACGTCTGGTAAGAACAATGCACAAGGGCGACTTAACTTAACCTAAATCTTCACTTGTTTCTTTTTCAGGGACAACTTTGTGATTCTGACTAAACTAAACCTAATTCTTCGTTTGTTTCTTTTGCAGGGATAATATGGTGATTCTGAGCGTGTATTACGAGGAACTGAATTTCCAGTTATATGAACAAACCAAAGCATATTCACTGTCAGCTTTAGTCAGTAAGTTTGGATTACTTAACGAAATGTAATAACGTTTGCATTATTACGTTTACATAACGTTTTTACGTTTTTCGTAACATAATTACGTTTTGCGTAGTTACGTTTTGAATAACATAATTATGTTTGCGTAATTACGTTTTACCTAACGTAAGTCCGTTTTACGTAATTACGTTTCCGTAAATACGTTTTAAAACGTAATTACGTTTGCGTAACGTACTTACCTTTTACTGTTGCAACTACCAACTTGGTGTCAAGGCATTTTTACTGTTCTATCCAATGCATTTTTATTATCATATCTACTGCCTTGATGGCAATGCATTTTTACTGTTATATCTACTGTCTTTATGTCAATGCTTTTACTCTTGCATCTACTGTCTTTATGTCAATGCAATTCTAATGTTTGGGGAGTCCTGTATATGGGTCTTGTATTTTCATTTTGGGGCGATTGTGGTGTTTCCTTGCTTTTCAAATTGTTAGCATTGTAATTATTGTCTAATTGTTCTGTACATTTTAAAGAAATGGCCGCAATATAAGTCAATAAAGTATTATTATGATTATTATTCTTTTTAAAGGCGATATTGGCGGTCAACTTGGACTTTTTCTTGGAGCAAGTTTCATCACATTGGCTGAGATACTTGTGTACATTACACACAAAGTAAAATGGTGTTTTGCTTCGAAACGTAAATCTGAAAATGAAGAAACTGTCGAGTCTGAAAAAAGTAACATTGATGGCGTTACTCATACCAGTGTGCTTTGAAAGATTGAGGTTTAGCCAAAGCATTAATAAACTATGAAAAAGATTTCCTATCAATTTTTGTTTTTGAAGGTGAATATAGGTTTTCTCGGTCAATTTCGGAAAATGAGCAGCCAATTTAACCACCAGCCTATTCTATTTCGCACGAAATCGAATGCTACTAAAAAAGGGTCATTCGATTTCATTTTAAGACTAGTCAAATCAACTTTTACGTCATTCGATTTAACAAAATAATCATTCAATTTAACAATTCATCGAAGCTGCATTTAAATTCGCAGGAGTGTTTTTAAGGCATGTGTTTAGTCATTCAATTTCATTTTGAGGCAGTCAATTCTGATATTTGTGCAGTCTTAAAAACGCTTGGTTAACTTGTTGTTTCCTTATACGAATGTTAAAGGCATGCGGTTAATTTTTGTGGCACTCTTGAACATAATTATGCCAAGATGTCTGACCCGCCAACTGATGGTTGGTGAATATTTATAAAAACCAACAACTGGAATTTTTTTTCTTTCTTTAAAAAAAAAAAAAAAATACAAACACATTCAAATGTCAGGTCTTGGTCAGTTAACTTTTGAAGGTCACCCGAAAAAAATAAAGAAAACAACCCTTATGGGGCCCAAGGTAAAGTCTACTGGAAACATAAAATAAAGAAAATAAGGTTCGCTTGATTTAAAAGTGAAGGTACGAAACGGTTTGCCTTATACAGTTTTTCTATTTATTAGTATTTCTTTAGTCGTACTTATTTGAATTATCGGTGAGCGAAATTGATTGCCTCTTTACGAAATTGAAAATGATTAAATCAGCAAAATCTCTAGTCGAACCAGCTTTGCTAAATTGAATGATGATTGTGTGCCATGAAAAAGAATGAATGTGCTAGGAACTTGAATGCCTCAAAACGAAATTGAATGACCGAATTCTGAATTTGAAACGCAGTAAAAACCGGAGAGGCAAAAAAGCTTTAATTCGAACGCATGAAAATTAAATTGGCTGCTCATTTGCCGAATTTGACCGAGAAAACCCATATGAAATTTTCTATAAAAATATTGACTTTAACAGCAATTGAAATGTATAGGTTTTCTCGGTCAAATTCGGCAAATGAGCAGCCAATTTCATTTTCATGCGTTCGAATTAAAGCTGTTTTGCCTCTCTAGTTGTTACTGCGTTTCAAATTCAGAATTCGGCCATTCAATTTCGTTTTGAGTCGAGTCAAATTCCTTAAGCACTATGTTCAATTTAGTGTATCGTCATTCTTTTTCGAGACACACACGCCTCAAAAAGCGACTGCGAATTTGAATGCTGCTTTGATGAATTTTGAAATTGAATGATTATTTTGTTAAATCGAACGACCCAACATTACATTTGACTAATCATAAAACGAAATCGAATGACCCTTTTCAGTAGCATTCGATTTTGCGCGAAATAGAATAGCTTGATGGTTAAATTGGCCGCTCTTTTTCCGAAATTGGCCGAGAAAACCTATAATATATGTTATTATTTTACAACAAATGTTTTCTTTTGAAAATACAAATTATGATAACATTCAAAAAACAAAATTCACTGTACCTTTAGCGTAAATATTAATAACGGCAGGCCTAAATAATGGGACTCTCTTCGTTCCCACTGTTAACAGTACCCCGTAGTAGTCGTTTGTAAGGGCACGCAACCTCCCAGTGGGCACGTGACGTTTTAAAGACGTCTTTTTTACGGTCGTATTCTAGTCGCTTGTTTTACAGCAGTCGTGACCGATAATTACGTCTTAAAGACGCCTTTAAGAAGTCTTTCTCCAATGCAGTTAACTAGCCTAAAGAAGCAATACAAGCAGAAGCAGCAGAACAACCATAACAGAAACAGCAGCAGCAGCAGCAGCAGCAGCAGCAGCAGCAGCAGCAACAGCAGCAACAACAACAACAACAATAATAATACATTTATAATGCCATTATTTTTGGTGATTACCAAACGTATTTTTTTGTGACTACCAAACGTATATTGTTCCTTCTAAAGTTAGTATAAAAAAAAAATCAAGTTCGTGCTGTGAATCGTTGAGTCACAATGTCCACGATCGGCTGTTTCTGGCACCTGAACGTCATGTCTATGTGATTTACCAGTGTTGATTGAATTAAATACAAGTGAAAGGTTTCTTGGACTTCACAAACTGGGTGTGGTTGGCCTCTCGTAGCGGTGCTACTGTTGAGTTGGCAAATAATTCACCTGTCCCAAAATGCTAGACGTTGAAGGAGATTCCGTCAAATCTCATTGGCTGATTTTGTATTGTTCAAGGACTTATAATATAATAATACCATTGGTTTTCTGTCAGGAGACAAAATTGAGAGATTGTTTTGTTTTGTTTTGTTTTGTAATTGAAAATATTGCTACATTGCTTAAGGATAAAAACAAAACAATGATTAATTCAAATTCCGAAGTAGTCATTACATTGGGCTACGAATCTTTGAGTAAAAAGTCAACGATCGGCTGTTTCTTGAAATTGAGCGCCATCAAGTTTTTTCTTCTTCTCATGGTGGCTAAAAACAGTGGCGATTGAAATTATCTCTCTCCGTAAATACACGTGAAAGATTTATTGTACTTCACAAACTGGGTGTGGTCGGCCTCGTACCGGGTGCCGTTGTTGAGTTGGCAAATCCTCTCCCCTGTCCCAAAATGCAGCAAGTTAAAGGAGCGACATCTGGGGTCGTAGTCGCACACAGTGGCGCAGGCACGGACGTTGGTGGTCGGTATCTCTCGTGAGGTGTGGGCGGTTTGACACGACGCAAGCAGGCGCCATTGCTTCAAATTGGAATGTTCAACCATCTTGCCTTTGCAGGTATCTCTTGAACTGTTCTTCAGAGAGTATAGAAACTCAGGTTTGCTCTGGTGATGTTGAGGTTGGTCACAGAAAGCTGAGTGAGGAATATTTTGTGTGCTGTTGTGATAAATTGGTATTATTACTAAAACTATCCACACCTGTCAGGCAGGGCAAGCATTTATTATTGCCTTTGTCTGTTTGGACCCAATCGAACAATTTGCCCCGTCTCAAGTGACAAGGTTGTTTAAGAGGTTAAAATGAACACAGTAGGCTGTGATGTATTTTATTGCTCATGCTGATGAATTTGCGCTAAGTCAAAGTCTTTGACGGTATTATCCTGACAAAATTAAAATTTTGTTTGTAACAAATGAGCGTGGTGTTGGTGCGAGCTACACTCAATTACCACTGACGTTAACATTGAACAAAAGCCAACTGTAAAAGGAGGCATGGTAAGTTATCTGTGTAAACAAATGTCATTGTATTAAAGGCAGTGGACACTATTGGTAATTACTCAAAATAATTATTAGCATAAAACCTTACTTGGTAACGAGTAATGGTGAGAGGTTGATAGTATACAAATATTGACTGCTTCGAGTGCTATGGTTAAAACTATGACTCCCGAGGTGATCCCCGGAGCGTGCTATTTTCCCGAGGCGAAGCCGAGGGAAAATAGAACGCTACGGGGATCGCCGAGGGAGTCATAATTTGAACCATTGCACGAGTACAAGCAGTCAATATTTGTTGTATAACACCCCGAACATTTCTAAATACTGTACTATCATTATTCAGTTACAGACCTGAATGCTAAAATCCGCGGACGACGCGAATACAGATTGCAAAAACTTTTACTGTGCTGCATGTGTCGTGCAATCCGAAATGGTTACAGACTATTAATTTATCATCCTCGTACACGCAACGGACGTCCGGGTACTGCCCGCCGTGTGCTAGTCTTCGGACTAGCGCATGGCAAACCGACACACTATCACACGGCCGTTGTCTAGCAAAACTAAGACATGTCATGTGACGCGCTCTAAACCAATGAGCAGGCAGAATAATTGTAAGGGGTGTTATAATATAAAACATTGTGAGAAACGGCTCCCTCTGAAGTGGAGTACATTTCGATTTTGAGACCTCAGACTTAGAATTTGAGGTCTCGAATCAAGCATCTGAAAGCACACAACTTCGTACGTATGACAAGGGTGTGTTCTTTCATTATTATGTCGCAACTTCGGCGACCGATTGAGCTGAACTTTTCACAGGTTTGTTATTTTATGCATAAATTGAGATAAAGCAAGTGAGAAGCCTGGTTTTTTTGACAATTACTAATAGTGTCTAATGTCTTTAACTTATGCGTATACCAAGAGTAATTATATTGTTATTTGTGTGTGTGTTATTATTACACTGATTTTGGTTTTGTTCTTATAGACCGACTGTGTTTAGCATTGAATACATTTTACTTTTAAGAGTTATGTGAAGAATCAAATGCGTTGGGATTCGAACCAACGACCTTTCTCATTCTAGATCAGTGTCATACCAACTAAGACCACCCTTTATTCATTACAATTTTTGTATGTGTCTTCATTTGGGAAACTTTAGACTATCTGCCAATCACCAAAAGAGGGCGCTCTCCGCCAGGTAATGTCAACAACTTAGGAAAAGGAGAAGCATGAGTGACGGTCACTGACAGCAAATACCTTGTGTTTTGCGTGTTTTTGATTTTGTATTTAGATTTAGCCAAACTGTATTTTGTTTCTCATAACACAATGCCAGCATAAACCAAACTGTTCTGGAACAGGACGTACTGGACACGAGTTCCCCTATGATAACAAGCGGTGTGCATGAGGTTTTAGGAGTGTTTCTTCTAGGGTAATTAGCAAAAATTCCAAAATGCTGACCTACCAAAAAATGAGAAGAAATCTGAAGTGTAGTTGTATGACAATGTATCTGATTTAATTTTCAAGAGGCTGAGAGACTTCTAAATATTTTTTGAGTATTTTTGAATGTTTAGCATTTACCATTGTTTGTTATAGGAGTTGTGCACCCTTGCCTGGTAGGTCTGCTGCCCTCTAGTGGCAGAGCTTTCAAAAAGTCTCCCATTGTGAGTGTCCATACGCATACGTCTATAGCCCCGTTCTCATTGGACTTAATTTGGGTAAACTAACCGAGCCAATGGGTAACTTACCCATTTTAAGTCCAATGCGAACAACACAGGAAGTTTTCGTCCCAGGTAACTGTTCCGACCCGATAACCGAGCCAAAAGTGCCCAGGAAGATTGACCAGGTCAGTTTAACCGAGCCAGAAAGTCCAATGCGGACGCGACGACTCGGCTTAAATCTCCCATCCGCCAATGACCCGAAGAAGCTGACTTGTTTTGTCATGGAAGAATACAATGTTCGTTATTATCGAACTATTCAATGTAAGTAGCAAAAATCAGGAATGCATCGAGCCGAAAACCAAAAAGTGCTGTCAAAGGTTCTCAGGGGCCAGCTCGTTTTGTTTTACCAACGGTCTTGGTAAGTTTACCCAAATCAAACAAATCCAAGTGCGGACGGTGGGAAAGTGTTAACCCGTCGGCATGTTGCCCAGCGTCATGTTTAAGTTACCCTTAAAGCCATTATACACTTCCGGTACAGAAAAGGAAAAAAAAAGTTCACAGATTTACAAATTACTTACAGAGTTTACAGAAGGTAATGGTGAAAAACTTCTCTTGAAATATCATTCCATGAAATGCCTTACTTTTTGAGAAAAGATTAAAACAATATCAATTCTCGATAGCGAGAATTACGGATTTATTTTAAACACATGTCATGACACGGTGAAACGTGTGGAAACAAGAGTGGGTTTTCCCGTTATTTTCTCCCGACTCCGATGACGTAAACCTACATTTTCACAGGTTTGTTATTTTATATATAAGTTGTGACACACGAAGTGTGGGACTTGGACAATACTGTTTACCGAAAGTGTATAAAGCTTTAATCCAGTGCGATCACGGCTTATCGGTTGCCGGTGTGGAAGGAGATTTCCCCCACCCCACTGTAAAAATATATGAGTCAAAACAACGCTAGTCGTACGAGACATGACTTTGATGTAAGTTAGTCAAAATCATGTCTTATACGACTAATTAGCGCTGTTTTGACTTATATATTTTTACGGCAAACTGTGTACTGATAGCACACTATTTTGAACCCCTCCTCATCAAGCTCACGATAGTTTCCAATGATGGGGACCGAACCCTCCGCCGGACAGAATTCCCTGGGACACTGGCCGGGGATGAAACGATAGAACTTGCGGACAAATATATTCTGTTTGTACTGTACATAACGTAGGCATACCTTTAAATATTTTGATAGTCTTGATACTTTCTCCTTTTGCTATACTTGAGTAAATTTTGTATTCTTTTATTAAGTGCACTAGCTCTTAAAGGTTGTCATAATACTTTGTATATTAATAGTAATTTCCTCTAAAGATGAAATAGTGATGTGTATGTTATGTTTATCTATAAACATCGTTGCTATAAAGATGGTAGTAATGCTTATCAGCATTCTGTGAAATTATTTTAGTCTTTAAATGCAGTTGACTGAAGAACTGCAATAAAAGTATGTTAACAAAACTGAATCTTAAAAATGTTTTTAAAAAACAAAAACAACAAACAAGAAAACAACCAACAACGAACAAACAGCCTTAAACATCTCACCCCCCCCCCAAAAAAGAAAAAAAAAAAAATTAAATACCCCCCCGAAAAAAAACCCGCAACAACAGCAGCATCACAACAGCAGCAACAACAGCAACATCAGCATCAACAGCAACAGCATTAACAGCAGCAGCAACAGCAACGGCAACAACAACAACAACAAATTAATTTGTGTTGCCATTATTTTTCTAGAGTGATTATTCAAAACGTAAAATGACCCTTTTAAACAAAAAAGGCTACAACAACAATTAAAAGCAAATTTTTAAGTTAGTATAAATTCCAAGTTCGGTATGGGAATCTTTGAGTCAATGTCCACGATCGGCTGTTTCTGGCACTTTAACGTCACGTCTAAGTGATGTAACAGTGTTGATTCAAATTATCTCTCCGTAAATACACGTGGAAGGCTTCTTGTACTCAACAACCTGGGTGTGGTCGGCCTCGTAGCGGCTGCCACTGTTGAGTTGGCAAATTCGCCTGTCCCAAAATGCTGAACGTTGAGGGAGATTCCGTCAAATCTCGTTGGCTGATTTTGTTTTGTTCGATGACTTTTAATAGAGTTCTTGGTTTTTCTGTCAGGAGACAACATTGAAAGGATGTTTTGTTTTATAATTGATAATGATTACTAATTTGCTTAAGGAAAAACAAAATCAACAATAATTAATTCAAAATCCGAAGTAGTCACAACATTGGGCTACGACTTGAGTAAAAAGTCAACGATCGGCTGTTTCTTGAAATTGAGCGTCATCAATTGTTTTTTTTTTACCCATGGTAGTTGAAAACAGTGGTGATTGAAATTATCTCTCTCCGTAAATACACGTGAAAGATTTATTGGACTTCACAAACTGGGTGTGGTCGGCCTCGTACCGGGTGCCGTTGTTGAGTTGGCAAACTCGCTCCCCTGTCCCAAAATGCAGCACGTTGAAGGAGCGACATCTGGGGTCGTAGTCACACACCGTGGCGCAGGCACGGACATTGGTGGTCGGTATCTCTCGTAAGGTATGGCCGGTCAGACACAACGCAAGCAGGCGCCATTGCTTCAAATTGGCTTGTGTTGCCATGAATTCCTTGTCTTTGCAGATAACCTGATATAGCCAAGAGCACGGGTAATCGTGCCATTCACCGCGCTTTGGGGTTACGGCAAGCACAATACAGTTTTCACGAGTTCCGCCGTTTGGCTGAATCAAGTACCAGTTCATATACCCGCCGTTGTCTGAAGCGCAGTCCCACTGCCCTTCATTCTCCAGATCATTGCAATTAATCCACATTGCATCTATAGTTTTACTTAGTATGTAGTTATTTTCTTCTGATGATGAAGGCGCAACCATCTCCCCTCCCATCTCCAGACATTTCAATCTCCCATCTTGCCAATTCAGTCTTTCTTCAAGAAGCTTGTAGCAAGAGCCGCCCCATGACTCCCAGCCGAATGGACACAGCATCTGAGGCTTACACGAATGAGCAGAACTCATACCAATGGTGAAGAGAATCAAGAAAACAGAAGGCAGACAAAATCCTCCCATTATTTCAAGAGAGCCAACAGTCTTTAATAATGTCTTTAGTTGTGGATTAGCTTAGCAGCACTTTGGCACCCGATCGGCGGCTTAATATGGCAGCTCACACTCATAAACTCTTACTTGTAAAGTTCAAACGAAATTTCTTGATGATAAAATGATATCCAAAATGTATCCACAAGTTCAAAATGATATCCCTTGATCTCTTCAGAAGGGAGAACTCAGGTTTGCTCCGGTTATGTCGAGATTGATCACAGAAAGCTGAGTGGGGAAAATTGTGTATATGTACCGTTAGTTAAAAAAATGGTACTATTGCCAAACCTTTTGCTCCTATCAAGTTGAGGCGAATGTACTATTATATCCCATTGTCTTTACAAGCTCAATAGAACAATGGGCCATGTGACCAATATCAGGTGGACAATGAGCACGAGCACTCAGGGAATTTTAAGTCCACACAAAATATTAAAGGCAGTGGACACTATTGGTAATTACTTAAAATAATTATTTGTATTAAACCTTACTTGGTACCGAGTAATAGGGAGAGGTTGGTAGTATAAAATATTGTGAGAAACGGCTCCCTCTGAAGTGATGTAGTTTTCGAGAAAGAGGTAATTTTCCACGAATTTGATTTCGAGACCTTATAATTTGATCGAAATCAAGCATCTGAAAGCACATAACTTCGTGCGACAAGGGTGTTTTTTTTCATTAATATCTCGCAACTTCGACGACCGATTGAGTTCAAATGTTCACAGGTTTGTTATTTTATGCATATGTTGAGATACACTCACTGGGAAGACTAGTCTTTGACAATATTACCAATAGTGTCCAGTGTCTTTAAGCTTCTCTAAATTACGTTGCATCTATAGTGGTTCAGGGACGATAGTTTTTGTAACAATAGTAAATGAAAACAAGGGCTGCAAATCGGTCAAAGCTGAGTGGAGGAAAATTGTTAGTGTTGACAATGGTATTATTACTTAACCTTTCTGTACCTGTGAGGTAGGACAGAATTAAAATGGTTCCCATTGTCTTTGCGAGCTCAATCAAACAATGGGCCCTGTGATCAGTGAGGGGGCAGACAGGTTGAGCAAGTAATTTGAGCCTATACACAATTTAATTTTTTTTCTCTTAAAAGCACTGGACACTATTGGTAATTGCTTAAAAAAAATTGTTAGTAACGTAGTTTTTGAGAAAAAAAAAGGTTTAATTCCCACTCAAAAAATTAACATATTTTAGCTGAAGCCTTTTATTATGCATCTGAAAGTCCACAAAGTAGTGCAACGAGGGTGTTTTTTTCTTTCATTATTCGTTTGCAAGTTCGATGCCAAATGAGCCCAAATTTTCACAGATTTGTTATTTAATGCATATGTTGTGATACACCAAGTGAGAATACAGGACTTTGAAAATTATTAAAGGTGTCCAGTGCCTTTAATTCACCTGCACTTTGCACGCTTTCCTTCTATCACAAATACTGTATTTTTTTTTTAAGTTAACATGAACACAATAGGTTGTAATGTACTTTCCCTGTCATAAAATGCTCATGTCGTCATTAGTCTTGACGACATTATCCCGAAAAAAGAAATTCAAATTTTTGTTTGTTGCAAGAGCGTGGTGTTGGTGCGAGCTACATTTATTCACCAATGACCTTAAAGGAATATTACAGAATTGGTAAGGAAAAAAAATCGTGAAGATCACAGATTTACATAAAACTTACACGGTCTAGTGATGATGATAGTAGAAAACATCCCTTTAAATATCACTGTCTGAATAAACAAATAAAACAAACTTCCCGTTTGTAGTTTATTGCTCAATGAGCGTTTTATTCATTTTTGTTTGAACCGATGTCATGCAAAATTTGTAATCGGTTTTCACTATTTTCTCGTGACTCAGATGGCCAACCGATCTCAAACCTCTAAGCACTTTATGTAATCCATATTATGGTGGATAACACAAAGTGCGTACTTTGCCAGCAACTGTTTTGTTAGCAAAACTATTCTGTAATGTTTATTTAAAGGGAAGGTCATCGGAGTTGGGAGAAAATGATGAAAGAAAAAACAACCTTGTTGGACGAATTTGTGTGCTTTCAGATAGGAATAAACGACGTCTAGCTAGAAGTCTTTTATTATTTTAGTGAGAAATTACCCCTATTTCAAAATCTATGCTTCAGAGGGAGCCGTTTCTCACAATGTGTTATACTATCAACAGCTCTCCAATGCTCGTTACCAAGTCAGTTTTTAAGTTAATACTTGTTTTAAGTAATTACCAAACGTGTACCTTCCCTTTTTTAAAGTATGTTAAAACATTGAACAAGCGCCAACTGTGAAAGGGGGAATAATAAATTATCTGTGTAACACAAGTGCCTTTGATTTACCATTGCGTGCCAAGAGTAATCTTGATTATTTCATTTTGTTTCATTATTATTACATTCATTTAGGTTTAACCCTTATTCACAGATGTGTGTTGACACTGTATAACTTAGTAATTTCTCGAGTTCTGTCAAAAATCAAATGCATATTACTCGGGTGTGATTCGAACACTTTACCTTTGCAATTCTAGAGCATGGTCTTTCGTACTTAACAACCAGAATTGCCCGGTAGAAGAAAATCAAATGCAAGTTTGCCCCAAACAAGACTTTATTGGTAATTACTCTAAATATTTATCAGCATAAGACCTTTCTTGGTGACGAGTAATGGGGAGAGGTTGATGGTACAAAACATTGTTAGAAACGGCTCCCTGTGAAGTGCCATAGTTTTCGGGAAAGAAGTAATTTTCCACGAATTTGATTTCGAAACCTCAGATTTAGAACTTGAGGTCTCGAAATCAACCATCTAAACGCACACAACTTCGTGTGGCAAGGGTGTTTTTTTCTTTCATTATTATCTCGCAAGTTCGATGACCGATTGAGCTCAAATTTTCACAGGTTTGTTATTTTATGCATAATGTTGAGACACACCAACTGTGAAGGCTAGTCTTTGACAGTTACCAATAGTGTCCAGTGCCTTTAAAACAGTCTTGATTGTAGGATTGAGGGACACCTGCACCAGTTCTAAAGAGATGCAGTACTTGGAATAAAGTTGTTAATGGCTCCTTGTCCTATACACCTCAACAGATCAAGATGTGTATGGATGAGAAGAGGCAGAAATTTTTGGTTTCACGCTCAAACATTCTGATAGGAGGAACTAGGTCAGACACACTGGTGGCACACTTACCATGGAAACATAGGTAGAAAAGAGAGAGGCTGTCTACAGACCTACGATGGGAAAGAGGTTTTAACGTCGATCCCAACACTTTACCAATTCGAACCCTATGTTTTAGCAGCGGGTACCGCAACGAATTAATAGATGTTAAATTTGCATCATAATTATTAATATTATTGTTTATCTTCTAATTTGGGGTTGACCGAAGATTAATTAAATTGAAAGTAGGACTTCAGCCCGCGAGCTCCGGATTAGCGTGCCGGTGCTCGTCCAACTGAGCCGTCTATGATGGCGGTCTCCCTATTTTAAGTTGTAAGACAGAAAATGGATAAGTCATATTATTGTCAATTTATTTTTAGAAGCTTGAAAGTGGCCGAGCATGGCCCAATGTCATAGGGCCTGTAAAATACAAAAACGTGCTAAGAACATACAAGTATAACCTCAACAGAACAGATACCAGATACAGATACCAGTCGAAATAACATCAAGTTAGCTATATCGGGACTAGTGGCCCTGTAAATTGTTGCTTAGCAAAGAAATTTGTCAGGCAGTACACTTTCTGCCAATCGGCTTTATGAAATCGGGCCCATAAACGCTAGCGATAAGCAACACACTAAACAGCTATGGCCGATTTGCAGCGCATGTTTCCATTTACTATAATAATATTATTGTCCCTACCACCACGCAAAGTGATTTAAGAGAAGCTTAGGGTGCGTTCGTTTAGCTTCCCTGGGTCGACCCCGGTGTGTGGCGGTTTTTTTTTCCGGGACGAACGTGGGTAATTATCTGCACACGTTCGTCCTGGAAAAAGAAAACGCCACACACCGGGGCCGCGGGGTCGACACAGGGAAGCTAAACGAACGCACCCTTTACCTTTACCTGCTCGCCCATTCTTCTCTAAAATTGTCCACTCGATAATGGTCACATGAGCCATTGAGCTCGTAAAGACAATGGGAAATAGTACACTCGCCTCAACTTGACAAGAGCAAAAAGGGTTTTAGAGACTTCAGCAATTAATACAATGTGTGTGGACTGCAATTACCTTCTCTATGGTCCACCCGATAGTCACAGTGCACATTGAGCTCGTAAACGCACTAAAATTTCTTATTTACGAGCTCAATTTAATTAATGCGCCTCAATTTTGAAAGTGCCAATTAGGTTTAGTAGTCATAAAACATTTTTTTTAACCAAGAGTACATACGATATTCCTCATTCAGCTTTCGCATCAACTTCGGCAATACCACAGAGCAAAATTGAGTTCATACTCTCTGATGTTTCCAAGCAATGCTTTTCTGAAAAGTCAACAGTCACCGAGGAAGAGCAGATCAAGAGATATCGTTTGAACTTTCCAAGTAAGAGTTTAAAACAGTCGTGTGTGTGAGCTGCCATTTTTAGCCGCCGATCGGGTGCCAAAGTGCTGCTGAAGAATCCACAACTAACGAAATTAAGACCGTTTGCTCTCTTGAAAAATGGGAGGATTTTGTTTGCCTTCTGTTTTGTTGATTCTCTTCACCATTGGTATGAGTTCTGCTCATTCGTGTAAGCCTCAGATGCTGTGTCCATTCGGCTGGGAGTCATGGGACGGCTCTTGCTACAAACTTCTTGAAGAAACAGAGGCTTGGAAAGAAGGGAGATTGAAATGTCAGGAGATGGGAGGGGAGATGGTTGCGCCTTCATCATCGGAGGAAAATAACTATATACTAAGTAAAACTATCGATTATTTGTGGATTAATTGCAACGATTTAGAAAATGAATGGCAGTGGGACTGCACTTCAGACAGCGATGGGCATTGGAACTGGAACGCGGGTGAGCCAAACCGCAGAATTTTGGAAAACTGTATTGCGCTTATGTCCATACGGAGCGGTAATTGGGTAGATCACCAATGCTCGGAAGAATTTCAGGTTATCTGCAAAGGCAAGATGGTTGAACATACCAATTTGAAGCAATGGCGCCTGCTTGCTTCGTGTCTGACCGGCCACACCTTACGAGAGATACCGACCACCAACGTCCGTGCCTGCGCCACGGTGTGTGACTACGACCCCAGATGTCGCTCCTTCAACGTGCTGCATTTTGGGACAGGGGAGCGAATTTGCCAACTCAACAGTGGCACCCGCTACGAGGCCGACCACACCCAGTTTGTGAAGTCCAAGAAACCTTTCTCTTGTATTTACGGAGAAAGATGATTTCAATAAACACTGTTAAATTAATCCCGAGTATAAAAACATAATTGACGCTTACAAGTTCAAGAAAGAGCCGATCGTGGACCTTTACTCGGAGATTTAAAACCAAGAGTTGGTTTTCTTTTCTTCATATCTTGATTTTTTGGTGTTGTTTTAAGTCGTGTAGAACAAATAACAAATCACAAATGTTTCCTTAAATTGAAAAACAAAAATAAAAATTTTCTCTTGAGGTTTTGGGACGAGAAAGAGGGAGATGTGAAAGTGATGCTTGTTTAATGAACATTAAAGGCACTTATAACTATTGGTAATTACTCACAATTATTTTTATTTTTCACAAAGTCTTTTACAGGAATACCGATGATCTTACTACTGATTATGTTGATTTAATTTTGATTACCCACAGACAGACCAATTGCAATGCAAGAGAACGCAATATGCCAGACTGAATTACACTTTAGGAAAACAACATGATAATATCCCGTGGGAATATCTGTAAAAAAGACAGAGGCTGTCTACAGACCTACGATGGGAAAGAGGTTTTAACGTCGATCCCAACACTTTACCAGTTCGAATCTTATGTTTTAGCGGCGGGTACTGCAACGATTTTAATGCACTGTACACGTTTGGTAAGTGTCAAAGACTAGTATTCTCACTTGGTGTATCCCATCATAAGCATAAAATAACAAAACAAGCATATGAAAATTTGGGCTCGATCGGTCATCGAAGTTGCGAGAAAATAATGAAAGATAAAACACCCTTGTTGAACGAATTTGTGTGGTTTCAGATAGAAATAAAAAACTTCTAGCTATAAGTCTTTTAATATTTTAGTCAGAAATTACCTCTTTCTCAAAAAAACTACGTTACTTCAGAGGGAGTCGTTTTTCGCAATGTTTTATACTATGAAGAGCTCTCCGTGCTCGTTTTAGGTTAATATTTCTTTTGAGTAATTGCCAAACGTGTACCTTCCCTTTAATAGATGTTAAATTTGCATCATAATTAATTTTGGGTTGACCAAAGAAAAAATCGAACTTGAGAGCCGGACTTGAACCCGCGACCTCCATATTAACGCGTCGGTGCTCTGCAACCCAGCTGTCTAGGATGTCGGTCCCCCTATTGTGTTAAGGCTTGAAAGTGGCCGAGTATGGCTCAATGTCACAGGGCCTGTAAGTACAAAAATGTGCTAAGCACAGACAAGTAAATCTCAACAGAACAGATACCAGTCGAAATAACATAAAGTTAACTATATTGCGACTAGTGCCCCTGTAAATTGTTGCTTAGCAAACAAATATGCCAAGCAGTACTTTCTGCTAATCAGCTTTATGAAATCGGGCCCATAAACGCTAGCGATAAGCGATGCACTACAGCTATGGCCGATTTGCAGCGCATGTTTCCATTTACTATAATAACAGTTATTGTCCCTAAACCACCACGCAAAGTGATTTAGAGTGTGGACTCAACCTTATTATTACCTGCTGGCCCATTCTTCTCTTAATTGTCCACTCGATATAATGGTCACATGAGCCATTGAGCTCGTAAAGACAGTGAGAAATAGAACACTCCCCTCAACTTGACAAGAGCAAATTCCCTTTTTGCTCTTGTCAAATTGAGGCGAGTGATAGAGACTTAAAGGCACTGGGGTGGATTTCACAAAGAGTTAGGACTAGTCTTATCTCGACTTAGGACAGTTACTCGTCCTAACTTAGGACTATCCATGCAATTTGTATATCTCCTAGGACTAGTCCTAAGTTAGGACTAGTCCTAACTCTTTGTGAAATCGACCCAGAACACTATTGGCAATGACTCAAAATATTCATCAGCATAAAACCTTACTTGGTAATGAGTAATTGGGAGAGGTTGATAGTATAACACATTGTGAGAAACGGCTCCCTCTGAAGTGACGTAGTTTTCGAGAAAAAAGTAATTTTCCAAGAGTTTGATTTCGAGACCTCAAGTTTACAATATTTGAGGTCTCGAAATCAAGCATCTGGAAAGCACACAACTTCGTGTGACCAGGGTGTTTTTTTCTTTCACTATTATCTCGCAACATCGATGACCAATTGAGCTCAAATTTTCACAGGTTTGTTATTTTATTCATATGTTGTGACTTGTCTTTGACAATTACCATTAGTGTCTAGTGTCTTTAAAATGTTGTATGTGGACTCCAACTACCTGACAGTGCACATTGTTCGATTGAGCTCGTAAAAGCACTAAAATTTCGTCTTACGAGCTCAAGATAATTTATTCGCCTCAACTCGGAAAGGAGCAATTATGTTTAGTAATCATAATAAAAATTTAAACCAAGAGTACATACGATATTCCTCATTCAGCTTTCGCATCAACCTGGACATCAGCAGAGCAAACCTGAGCTCTACTCTCTGATGTTTTCAAACAATGTTTTTTTTCCTGAAAAATCAACAGTCACTGAGGAAGAGCAGATCAAGTTAGACTTTAAATCAGGCGTATGTGGTGTGTGTGTGTGTGTGTGTGTGAGCTGCCATTTAAAGCCGCTTTATCGGGTGCCAAAGAACTGCTAATCAACAACTATATAAAGACATTACTTATAACCGTTGGCTCTCTTGAAATAATGGGAGGATTTTGTTTGCCTTCTGTTTTGTTGGTTCTCTTCACCATTGGTATGAGTTCTGCTCATTCGTGTAAGCCTCAGATGCTGTGTCCGTTCGGCTGGGAGTCATGGGGCGGCTCTTGCTACAAGCTTCTTGAAGCGCTAATGACTTGGCAAGATGGGAGATTGAAATGTCAGGAGATGGGAGGGGAGATGGTTGCGCCTTCGTCATCAGAAGAAAACAACTTTATACTGAGTAAAACTATCAGCTATATGTGGATTAATTGCAACGATTTGGAGAATGAAGGGCAGTGGGACTGCACTCCAGACAGCGGCGGGTATATGAACTGGGGATTGAGTGGGCCATACGGCGGAACTAGTGAAAACTGTGTTGCGATTTCCGGTAGTTGGCAAGATCATCCGTGCTCACATACGCATCAGGTTATCTGCAAAGGCAAGATGGTTGAACATTCCAATTTGAAGCAATGGCGCCTGCTTGCGTCGTGTCTGACCGGCCACACCTTACGAATGATACCGACCACCAACGTCCGTGCATGCGCCACGGTGTGCGACTACGACCCCAGATGTCGCTCCTTCAACGTGCTTCATTTTGGGACAGGGGAGCGAGTTTGCCAACTCAACAGTGGCACCCGCTACGAGGCCGACCACACCCAGTTTGTGAAGTCCAAGAAACCTTTCACGTGTATTTACGGAGAGAGATAATTTCAAATCAACACTAGCTGTTAAATCATCCTGAGTATAAAAACATAGAATTGACGCTCATTAGTTCATGAAACAGCCGATCGCGGATTTTTACTCGGAGATTTACAGATTAGAGTTGGATTTATTTTCTTCAGAACTTTTATAATTGCTCCTTTTTTTTTCTTTTTTCTTTTTTTAAAGCAGAGTAGTAAAGAATTTCGGTTGAAACATTGAGCGAAGAAACAAACGTTTCTTTCAATTTCGTTCGCAGTCGGAAAAACCAAGAACATTAAGTGTTTCAGCACAACGAATTAGCACCTGTGACTTCGCACGGAATCTGTGAGAGGACAAACCACAACTTTCTTTTATTGAAATCAAAAACAATATTTTCTCGTGAGGTTTTGGGACGAGGAAGAGGGAGATGTGTAAGTGATGCTTGCTTAATGACAATAAAGGCACTTGACACTATTGGTAATTACAATTATTGTCAGCATAATAACTTACTTGGTATAACGAGCAACTGAGATCTGTTGAAAGTACAAGCATTGTGAGAACTTCCTCTGAAAAAACATAGGCCTAGTTTTTGAGAAAGAGGTAATTTCTCACGCAAATAACAACAGACTTCATATATAAAAGCACACAAAGTTACACAAATAATATTTTTTTTCCTTTTATTATTCTCTTGCAAATTCGAGAATTCGGGGTTTTGGACGAGGTGAGGAGAAATGTGTATAAGTAAAGTTTGTTTTATGAATAATTATCAAAAAGACAAAAAGAGCTTAATGGTAACAAAAATCGCTTTCGCCGTTGGTCTTAAAGAGATATTAAGCAACCAATAAATGATTTTGAGAGAGAATTAATCAAATTTGTGAATAATTGTTTACATACACTGGACACTATTGATAATTGTCAAAGACCAGTCTTCTCACTTGGTGTATTTCAACATATGCACAGAGTAACAAACCTGTGTAAATTTTAGCTCAATTGGGCGTTGAAGTTGCGAGATAGAATGAAAGGAGAAAAAAACACCCTTGTCACACAAAGTTGTGTGCTTTGGGATGGTTGATTTCGAGACCTCAAAATTCTAAATCTGAGGTCTCGAAATCAAATTCGTGGAAAATTACTTCTTTCTCGAAAACTATGTCGCTTTAGAGGGAGCCGTTTCTCACAATGTTTTATACTATCAACCTCTCCCCATTACTCGTCACCAAGTAAGGTTTTATGATAATAATTATTCTGAGTAATTACTAATAGTGTCCGCTGCCTTTAAATACACACATTTATTGTTTAGTTCATTGTTAAAGCCACTGAACACATTATGTTATACAAGAATCGAGAGATAGTGGAATTTGTATCTAACCCTTTGTGGTTTTAAAAAGTCTGTCAAATTCTATGAACAATTTTCTAGTAAAATGATATTTCTGCGGCCTTGAAATAAAGGTTTTATAAAATTAATCACGGCACGAATTTGTCTCATCTTGTTCTTCACTATTTACACTGCTCCTTTTTAAAAACAATTACAGACTCAGAACTCATCAATGGTTTGTTTAAATTGTTCTAAATATCATTTTTAATTTTTTGCAGAAGAGTCATTCTAGTGCCATGCAATGTCCCATTGCAAGGGCGTGTACATATTTATATCATATTACGGAGCGAAAACCGCAAAGAGTTTGCCCTTCAAAATTCAATACATTATAAAATGTTCGACTTGCGAGAGATATTGGAATCTGTATATAACCGTATGTGGTGAAAATTAAAAGATTTGGGTGTATTGTAAACACACAACACAATACACTTACACCGTTTGAAGATAATGACAGTCGAAAGCTTACCTTAAAATAGTACTTGCTGGGGTGCTGTAGTTTTTTAGAAATGAGTAAAACAATGTCACCAAAATACGTTTTACATGCTATGTCGTCTACTGAGACGGAAATTGTTTTCGAGACTTGGTTTACTCATTTCTCAGAAACTACAGCACCTCAGCAAAAAACATTTTAACCCTCTAGTCCCTGCACCGCCCGAGTTTGCTGAAAACTAATACTTCAAGATTCTTGCAGTTAATTACTGGAGTCGTAGTTCAAATTTTAAAAGATAGCCACAGCTTAATTTTTATGCACAATTTGAACCTTGATATTTGTATGAAAGTACAAGTTCGCATGAGAACAATACATGTCTCTCGTTAAACGGCTAAGGTAATTTTTATGGCGAATTGATTGTTTGTAAGGATAAAATGGACACAATAGCTTTTCAAGGCTTTTATCTGACTCAATGATTATACTGATTAAATGCGAAGACGTGAGTTTTCGACAATATTATCATGAATGATGAATACATACAGTTTCCTTTGTGTTTACTAATGAGCGTTTTGTTGGGGTAAGAGCTAAATTATTTCACCATCATTAGCTTCATTAGCTTAATAATGACTATCGAGAATTCTTTTGATGTTCCCTTTTTTCTACAAACACAAGCTAGCAAGGTTTCCTCCTACCACATACAGTATATCGATAGGCGGCTGGGCGGTCCAGTGGCTAAATGGTTAAGGGAAGCTTTCTACAATCATTATCTTCAAACTGTGTGAGTTTGATTTAAATCTGTGGACATGATATTTTGTGTTCTATACTAAATCTACCCAGACCCTTTAATTTTTGGTTTTACTCATAGTCCGATGTGTGGTAGCACTGTAGGCTACACTATTAGCAATCCACGAGCTCTGTATAAACAAAAGGGATACTGTGTATACAGTGCTATCACACATCGATGTATATCGTTTAAACCAAAATTAACATTCTTACATCCCCGATGCAAATTTCCATCTATTAAATTATTGTTGTTTAAGATTCGGTCAAACTCGTTGAACTACACTGCAATTTCTGTGGGCCTTGAAGCATTATAGATTTTACAACCAGGAAACAAAATTTCTCACCATTTACACTGCTCCTTTTAAAAACAAATTTAGGCTCAAAACTCTACCTTTGTTTTTTAAGTGCTTTTTATTCAATTGCCATTTTAATTTCCGGAGAAGAGTTATTCATGTGCCAAAAAGTACTAATTGCAAGGTCTGACATCAATTTTACCAAATTATTCCTAACTCCTATTTCTTAGGACTTATAACGAGTTAAGTTCCGTAACCATAGGACGCATTGAACCCATCCTAAGTTAGGACGAGTTACTCGTCCTAACTCGAGATAGAATTAAAGGAACATTACAGAATTTGTAAGAAAAATAATCGTCTAAGGTCACGGGTTTACATATTACTTACACGGTCTAATGATGATGATTGTGGACAACATCGCTTAAGGTATTTCTGTCTGGAATGTCATTTGATGGGAAATAAATAAAACTAATTTCCCGTGTGGAGTTAATCGATCTGTTAGCGTTTTCTTATTTTTTATTTTTTTTATATTAAAATCAATGTCATGAAAAAAGGAAGAAAAATGTAGGCCTAATCGGGGTTCACAATTTTCTCGTGACCCAGAGTAGCCGATCGATCTCAAACTTCTACAGGCTTGTCAGTTTTATGTCGGTTTATGTGTGGATTACATAAAGTGCTTATTCAGTGGTAACCGTTTTGTAAGCAAAAACCAATTATGTAATGTTCCTTTAATCTTCATGACTTAATTAGCATCTCAACCATTGACGTGGAACCTCTCATAGAGATAGGATTAATCTTGTTGTGTTTCGTGAAATCGGCTGCAGGCTGTTTAGTATCATAGGCTATATAATTTGGTAGAAAACACAGCAAAGATTTTGCATTAAAAATTCTTTATAAAACGCTCAACTTGAATAAAGCATACAACCTGATCTGTATTAATATTTGTAGGTAGGCCTACAGTGCGAAAACTTTGGCGTTAGAATTGGCACCAATGGTGTAGTTACACAAATATAGATAATAAATCAGTACACAATTGGTTGTTAAAATAACACGAATTGCTCCAAAAACAATTGGTGTTATTTCAATATCCTACGATGTTTATTTGAATCTCTTGAATGCATCCGTGATATAATGTGACAACACCCATGGTGGCCCATTTCAACACCCGTCTCGAGTTTGTGTCATAATATAATGTTTTTGTATATTATCTGCTTCGTACCTCAAAAAGCGAGTGCAAATTTCATGGTTTTGGTAATTGTCAAAGACTAGTCTTCTCACTTGGTGTATCTCAACATATGCATAAAATAACAAACCTGTGAAAATTTGAGATCAATCGTTTGTCGAAGTTGCGAGATAATAATGAAAACAAAGACACCCTTGTCACACGAAGTGGTGTGCTTTTAGATGCTTGATTTCGCAATTTCTAAATCTGAAGTATCGAAATCAAGTTCGTGGAAAATAACTGGTTTCTCGAAAACTACGTCACTTCATAGGGAGCTGTTTCTCACAATGTAGTACTATCAAATTCTCACCATTACTCGTAATCAAGAAAGGTTTTATGATAATAATTATTTTGAGTAATTACCAATAGTGTCCACTGCCTTAAGGCAGTTGACACTATTGGTAATTACTCAAAACAATTGATGACAGAACAACCTACTTGGTAACGAGCAACGGAGAGCTGTTGGTAGTATAAAACACTGTGAGAAAAAAATTCGAGATACTTCAGCTGAGGTCTCGAAACCAAGCATGGAAGAAAAAACACCATTGTCAAACGAAATTGTGTGCGCTCAAATTCTGAAAGCACACAACTTCGTGTGACAAGGGTGTTTTTTCTTCCATCATTATCTCGCAACTTTGACGACTAATTGAGCTCAAATTTCCACAGGTTTGTTACTTTATGCATGAGAAACACCAAGTGAGAAGCCTCATCTTTGACAATTACTAATAGTGGTCAGTGTCTGCAAAAGTTCGAAGAAATAATTATGTCTCTCTGGAGGGCAAGCTGGGGGGCAAATAATATAATCATTGTAAAACAAAACTGTAATAAAAATACGGTCATGGAGTTATTTATATTTCTTGAGCGTACTTGTGGGTTGAATACCTTTGATAACACACGGACACTCCCGTTTCTTTCTGGACTAATTGCATTACAACAATCAAGTTGTTTACAAAGCGTAGTTTGGTAAAATTATTGACTAATAATAATAATCATTCCCGTCCTTGAGGTTTCAACCATTCGTTAAACCAACATGTGACATCTGCGTACAAACTGCTTGACTCAGAAGATTTTGTGCATCTTCACAAAATGGTGGTCGGCCAGATTGATGTTGTGGAATCTTTCCTCGACTCCCACCTCTGGGACCTGGTTCGAATCCCACAGGGCACTTTGTTGATTGGGTTTTCAGTCCCTACCTGACTGTGTGGGTTTCCCTGGAATAATTATCTGGGGTTTTCCCTCATACATCTAAAACTGAAACTTCATTCCTTTTCGTCTCCATTGGTGGGTATGATCAAAGGGTTTAATGTGTACTTTTTGTTTGAACACAATAATAGTTTAAGCATTTTAGCGTTCTTACGCAAAAAAAGGTACACAACGCTTTACAACAATAATTACAAGCAATCAAAACTTGATTGTAACACAATCGCCCATAGATTTACATTAAAGGAACTTTACAGAATTGGCTGTTGCTAACAAAACAGTTGCTGGCAGTAAGCACTTAATGTAACCCATCATATACATAAACTGACAAACCTGTAGAAGTTCGAGATCGATCGGCCATCTGGGTCACGAGAGAATAGTGAAAAACCGATTACAAATTTTGCATTGCATCGGTGCGCAAACAAAAACGAATAAAACGCTCACTGAGCGATAAACTCAAAACGCAAAATTAGATTCTTTATTTCTCATCAAATATGACATTTTTTTTCAGACAGAAATACTTTTAGGGATGTTTTCTACTATCATCATCATTAGACCGTGTAAGTTTTATGTAAATCTGTGATCTTCACGATTTTTGTTTCTTACCAATTCTGTAACGTTCCTTTAAACTAAAGATAATGATGACAGAAAGTTTCCCTTAAAATATTACTTGTTGAGGTGCTGTAGTTTTTGAGAAATGCGTAAAATAATTTCACAAACAATAATTTTCGTCTCAGTGAGACAAAATTTATTTTAGCATCTACAATGGATTTAATTTACCCGACTCTCCTGAAATGGTTTTATCTTTGATGTTTACTTTTCATTTAAAAAAATAAGTCAACTAATGTTACTGAAAATTTGACAGGTTACATTATATAAAACATACATCTTCATTCAAAGTGAGTATATGACTCTTACCATGGGCAAAAAGGTGATCTATTACAGGTATCAAAACGCTTTAAAGGCACAGGACACGTTTGGTAATATATTGTCAAAGACCAGTATTCTCACTATGGGAACCAACCTGTGAAAATTTGGGCTTAAGTGGTCATCGAAATTGCAAGAGATCAATAAAAGAAAAGAAAAAAACGCACTTTTTTTCCACACTTGGTATGTTTTCAGTTGTATTATGAAAGGCTTCAGCTGAAGTGTTTTATCATTTTGTGTGATAAACTACATCTTTCTAAAAACTATGTTAATTCAGAGGGAGCCTTTTCTCACAACGTTTTGTACATCAACAGCTCTCCCTCACTCGTTACCAACTAAGTTTTTATGCTAAGAAATAATGTTGAGTAATTATAATTGAGTATTGGTTTTCAAAACCAATCGTGTACAGTACCTTTTAGCTTTTCAAGAGTCCTTGGCTTTACAACCGGATCAAATGAAATAATAATAATGAAGTTTTATACAGCGCAAAATAACAATGACGTCTCAAAGCGCTTAATGAAAATAATGATTAAATGAAACGAAATGAAAAACGAGCGCTTGTTTCCATCGCTTCAATCAACAGTAGGGACTTTTCGTTTTCGACGACGGATGGTTCTGCGACGGTTGTTCAGCTAAACATTGTCGTTTTCAGCACAACGAAGATTCATCCCAAGTACTGTCGTAGAAATTGAGGGACGACCGTCCTCAAAGCCGACGCATGCGCAGATGACGCCAAATGTCATCTTTACCGTCGCAGAACCATCCGTCGTCAAAAACGAAAAGTCCCTAATAACTCAGCGACGACGACTTGGTGTTTGTTCTAAATTATCATGATGATGGTAGACTTGATTCAAGTCCCGTTCTCATTTAGAGAGATACCTAAGCGTATCCGCCGTCGAAATGTAGCTGTTAGACCTTTATCATGCTGCTTCCATGCATGCATCATTATGGGTGCGTTCGTTTAGCTTCCCTGGGTCGACCCCGGTGTGTGGCGTTTTTTTTCCAGGATGAACGTGTGCAGATAATAACCCACGTTCGTTCTGGGGAGAAAAAAAAACCGCCACACACCGGGGTCGACCCAGGGAAGCTAAACGAACGCACCCTATGTTCCACGTACGAATAACAGCAATGAATGCTAATAATCTTTTTGCATAAAATAGGAACCATACTATTTTGTTTCCCATTCTCGGGCCCTTTTCAAAACCACGGCTTCGACTTTGGATTCGGCTCAGGCTAGCTTGGTCCCGCAGTTGTTTTGACAATTCACGCGTGCTTTGCGTATACGCGCTCAGGGCTTTAAACAAGAGGACGGAGCCTGAAGCCGAATTCAAAGCCGAAGCCGTGGTTTCAAAAAGGACCTCGGTTAGGTAACATTGATATCAATGGGTGCGTTCGTTTAGCTTCCCTGGGTCGACCCCGGTGTGTGGCGGGGTTTTTTTCCACGCGAACGTGGGTAATTATCTGCACACGTTTGTCCTGGAAGAAAAAAAACACACACCAGGGTCGACCCAGGGAAGCTACACGAACGCACCCATAGTGAGAAATTTAAGATGGCTGCAACATGATAATGGTCTATTGTGGTCGCGGCTCGGCTTGGGGGAGTTCTGATGTTTGTTAATGGGACTATAACAGGATTCTCACGAGGTTGGGACTTGAATCAAGTCTAGGATGATTGTAGTTGTTCGGTAATAATTAAAACCTTCATCGGGAGTGACACTAATTTAAAAAAAATAAATTAATAAAAGGAGTGCTTCAACATTGAAACATAATCAGCTGTTTCCGATATGGCGACTTCGGCTATATCCACGACCGTTATTTGCATAGGCGAAATGGGAAACTGTGCAAATTGTTTTTGCAATCACGTTTTGGGGTACACTCAGTCTTGTTTAAAGAGGTGGTCGCCATTTATTAAAGGGACACGTAGCCTTGGTTGGATCGGGCGAGTTGGTCCATGAAAAGCGTTTGAAACATTTTGTTATAGAATGAATAATAAATGGTTTAGAAAGATGTTTTAAAAGCAGAATTATAATGATCCACACAAACATGTCTTTAAATCGCGTGGTTTTCCTTTTACTTTGCGAACGTTATAACACGGTCGGCCATTTTATGTAGTAAAACAATTGACTCCGAAAAATGGCGTGGCGTGTTTGTTTACGACGTCCAAGGTTCTTATTTCACTTTTCTCTTCATACTTCGATGACAAATTGACTTCAAATGTTTACACTGGTCGTTGATAATTTCACAAAACGTACCAAATTTCTTTAAACCCTTCCTAAATAGAGGAGTGCTATGGATCCCAGTGCATTGCCTGCCCCACGAGCAACGGCACCCGCCGACTGTCGTGTTATTGCTGTGGGGTTCATTACGCCTCGTTTACTCCCACGCAGTGCACCGTTGAACACGCTTCCGTTGCGCGGACTATATACATTGACACTAATGCCTACACACATAATGTCAAAAGGGCAATTAGACCGAAAGGGCATAATTAAAAAATATTTTATGTGCATTTCTTAACATTTTTACATCAGTTGACTTCTTTACATGTCCAGCTATGCATAGAATTATTAATTGGTTTATTTACTCAGTAATTAATGGATTGCCCTCATTAGCAAACATTTTATGGGATGTGGAAACACCCCGACTTATCTCGATGGACGAAAGGCCAATATTACTGCCACTACATTTGTATTTGTTTAATATTTTAATAAAATATGCATTTCCCAATGAAATTAACATCAAAGTAAACTTCTTTACAATCCCAGCTATTGCCTAAGAATAATTGAGTCATTTAGCAACCAGTAATGGTTTATTTATCTTTAAAGACACTGGCTACCTTTGGTATTGTCAAAGACCAGTCTTCTCACTTTATGCACACAATAATAAACCTGTGAAAATTTGAACTCAATTGGTCTTCGAATTTAATAATAGAAGAATAAACACCCCTGTCACACGAAGTTGTGTGCTTTAAGACGCTTGAATTCGAGATTTCACGCGTGAGGTCTCGAAATCAATTCAAATAATTATTTTACTGAGAAATTACTTCTTTCTCAAAAACAGAGTGAGCAATTTCTCACCATGTGTTATACAATCAACAGCTCTCCATTGCTCGTTACCAAGTAAGTTTTTATGCGAACAATTATTTTAAGAGTGATTAACAATACTGTACAGTGCCGTTAGTTATTATAAGGTCTTATTGGCATGACAACTTCCTTTTACCTAGACTTGGTTCCAAGTCTTTGATATGGCCTTTAGTCGTCCTGGTAGCTAGTAGCGTTTGTCGTTGCTGGGATGCAGAAGAATAACCGCGATCTAAGACTTGAATCTTAAGTATATTATTAACCACACCATCCAACATAAAATATCATATAAAAGATTACAACAAAAACAATCGGGGCCTGCCTGATCAGGATATTATGGAATGGTCTATGGGGATTAAATAATTGACTTCTCCAGTCAGTGCACCTTTGAGAATATACTTCAATTGTGATTATGACTCTCCCATCTCAGTCATTACACTCTGGCGAACAGACTTAATTGGTGATTATGTGGTACCATTTAAAGGCCTTTACCTGTCAGTAAAAGGTTAAAACCTGTTTATACGGTTGGTGAGTTGCATGATTTCTCAAGCTGCCGTTTCGCAGTCTGCTTTCATATATCTAAAGTGAACTACACTTTTAAAGGCGAAATGAAACTGACTTCTGCAATTATACAGACCTGTTTTTATTTCATTCTGTAAAACTACCGTGCTTACTTAACTCCTAACCACAAACGTCACTTTGTGAACATGAAGAAAAAAAGGTAAACACGAACGACATTTACCCGCAGAGCACTTCATACAAACCAATGCATATTTCGAATTAGATAGGCCACTATTGACAAACTTATGTCAGTTATCCATCAGTGTGTAATGAACCGATCCGGCCTGTCAATCAAACTGTGCGCGTTCACCATTTTGACCAATCACAGCAATGTTTGTGGTCGGACAAACTCGGTCATGCGCGCGTATATTTGGCACGCGCGGCAGAATCGTGCAGAATATCATTGGGAGTTTTCGTACACGTGTCTTGCTCACGTGCGCTGTGGGCGGAGCTTAGTGGAAAGCCGGGACGGTCCATTGCAAACTATTACCCAAGGTACTGAAACATAATACATGTTAATTTGCGTCGGTGATGGATAATCATTTGGTTTTAAAGCCAGTGGACACTATTGGTAATTGTCAAAGACTAGCCTTCACAGTTGGTGCATCTCAACATTTGCATAAAATAACACACCTGTGAAAATTTGAGCTCAATCGGTCATCGAAGTTGCGAGATAATAATGAAAGAAAAAACACCCTTGTCACACGAAGTTGTGTGCGTTTAGATGGTTGATTTCGAGACCTCAAGTTCTAAACCTGAGGTCTCGAAATCAAATTCGTGGAAAATTACTTCTTTCTCGAAAACTATGTCGCTTTAGAGGGAGCCGTTTCTCACAATGTTTTATACTATCAACCTTTCCCCATTACTTGTCACCAAGAAAGGTTTTATGCTAATAAATATTTTGAGTAATTACCAATAGTGTCCACTGCTTTTAACCTTTTTATACACCGATGTGTGTAAGTGCCGTCAGTACTCTCCCGAATAATCGGGTTGGATTCGAGCCCACGACCTTTGCCAATCTAGAGCAGATGTCATACCGAGATTGCCCGGTAGCTAGAGGCAGTTCGAATCCAACCTTTAAGCAGTGTAAGAGTAAAGGTATACATTAATAGGGTAAAACTAAATAAATGTACTGACACTAACTGTTGACAATTCATAGTTAAGTGAGGACATAAAGGCACTGGGGTCGATTTCACAAAGGTAGTCCTAACTTAGGACTAGTCCTAGGCAATGCTAAGAGATAGGACTAGTCCTAAGTTAGGACCAGTAACTCATCCTAACTTAGGACTGGTCCTATCCTAACTTAGGACTCAACTCTTAGCATTGCCTAGGACTAGTCCTAAGTTAGGACTACCTTTGTAAAATCCACCCCGGGACACCTTTGGTAATAATTGTCAAGACCTCACTTGGTGTATCCACACATAATATCTTTTTTATAACAAAAACCTATGAAAATTTTGGCTCATTCAGTCATCGAAGTGGCAAGAAAAAATCACCCTTGTTGCATAAATTGTTGTGCTTTCAGACAGACAGATAGATAACTATAATAAAAGGCTTCGCGAGAGTATTTTAATATTGTAGTGAGAATTTACGTAACTTCAGAGAGAGCTGTTTCTCACAATGTTTTTTTTACTATTAAACAGCTCTCCCTGCTCGTTACCAAGTAAGTGTTTATGCTATTAAGTGAGTGCCAGAGATAAACAGTTGTGCTTACGTAATTTTTGTCAACAAACATGAGTGGCTGCCAATGAACTTTTAAAACTGTGCTGGTGTCCCAGTGAATCTGTCCGCCGGAAATTCATCGCCGGATGTTTCAAAAGATGGCGCTTTTAGAACCAGGTTGTATACAGTTCGCCAATAGGTGGGACAGGATTTCCGGGTAGACAGAATCTTCTGCCACACCGGTTGTCCATGGACATTTAAAACTCAGGCCAAAGTGATAGCAGTGGATGGATTGATCGCGTCCACCGTTGCGTTATTCATCTTGAACATCTTCCTCAGTCCAATCTGAAACTGTTTATACTTGAAGGCATAGATAATCGGATTGACGGCTGAGTTAGCCGCCACGAGAGACACCGAGATGATGTAGTGAGCAGACGAGTCCACTGAGGGGTAACCCAGGGAGCCGGCGAGGAGGATACTAGCGTTCAGCGTCCAGCAAGTGACGTACGCAATGAATACCATGAGCAGCGTCTTGAAGGTGTTGCGTCTGGCTCGTAACAGGGACTCATCTGCCGACTCTTGCACCTGAGCCGACGTGCCGTCTCCCGCGACGCTGGGACCCATAATGCGCGCCACCCGTCGCGCGCTCCGCTTCAGCTCCACGGTGATGTGGATGTAGGCGACGAGCATCGAGACGACGGGGAAGAAATACTGAAAGCCCGGTATCATGGTCCCAACAACTCTGAGTTTTGGGTCAAAGAAGCGCAGGCAAAGACCCTCTCGAAAACGATAGATTTCTATGGCGTACAGTGCGACGGAGTACCCGGCCACCCAGACAAACACGATGACTACGATCGCTCCAAGACGGTGGCAGACTTTCTGGAACTTGAAGGGGTAGACTATGGCCAGGTACCGCTCAAAGGTTAGAGCCACTAAGTTGAACGACGACGTAACGTAGCAAGCCCATAGGAAATAGTTGGATATCCAGATTCGACAGAGGATAACTCCGGCCGCTCCTGATGGTAAGATCTCAGGAACCGGAACGACACTGCTCAGTAACATAAAGATGGAACCGAGAAAGTCCACCGTGGCTTGATTGAAGATGAATGCATTGGTGGTGGTGTGCATGGCCGGGGTTCGCCAGATGACAATGCAGACCAAGCAGTTTCCAAACAAACCGATGATGCCTACAATGGTCTGGATGACGAAGATGGGTGAAGTTTCGTACGCCATAGCGGTGAGATGTACTTTATTGCTATACAGTATTTGGTGAGTATTTTTATGTTGTTTTTTTATAAGTTCACCCAAAACAAGGCAAAAAGCCACTCTTGGTATGATGGGGCTACAAGACGAAAACAGTATTAAGGTTGAAAGAACTCACGGGAGCTGAAAGTAAAGAACTTGACATTCCTCTGACAGTCTACAGATTGTAGGATGGAGGAAAACATGCGCTAGGCAGAGAGTTCCAAAGAGATGCAGTATACGTGGAATAAAGCTGTTGGGATGGCTCCTACATCTCATCAGATCAAGAGTGTGTGGATGAGCAGAAGCAGAATGTCTGGTTTCACGCTCAACAACTATGATAGGTGGAACCGTTAGTAATGTTAATTCCTGCTTCAAGCAGTAGATACCACTGGCCATTAAGTATAGACCGATACTGGTTTTACAAAACCAGTGATATCATTGGATACAATGTACATAAATATGTGCCTTTACATGCATATAATGATGTTTTATTATACGTGTACTTAACATATTATAGCCTGCACATCTGACGCCACACTTTGAGGCTCGTGAAATAACGCCATAGACCGGCCTCCAGTTGTCGTGTATATTCACCTTTGACCTACGTTCATTTCACATAGAGATACGCAGTCAAATTATGCACCAACATTACATGCACGTCTACGTATACATGCACATGTACTGTATATAATACACACCAACGTGGGCACAGAATGCAAACGACCGAAAGTTAAGCTTTCCATCTCTGTGTTTTGATTGGTCGTCATAGGTGACATCAGACCAATAAAAACAAACACAGGCACGGTAGCTTCCACATCAGACCAATAAAAACACGGTAGCGTTTAGTCACTACTTGTACAACGATAGCAATGTATCCAATAAAATAACTGGATCTGAGTAGCAGGTACCTGTCTTTATACTTGTGCATAAAGACAGGGCCCCAGTCTTAGAATTTGATGTTGCGAAAAAAAAAACGGAAGACTGGTCCCCTGTTTTTATCCGCAAAGATAAAGACTGGTTGTTGTACAGGGAACCATTTTGATACAGTACATGTACATCCATAAAATACAATGGTGTTAGCTTAATACGTGTAGACGTGGAATTCGACTGCGAAATGAATGCGAGATCACCGATACATCCATACCACGTGACCGCCAAGATCTTGACGTGGGCTCAAGTCAATCAAAGGGTGCGTTCGTTTAGCTTCCCTGGGTCAACCCCGGTGTGTGTTTTTTTCACAGGACGAACGTGGGTAATTATCTGCACACATTCGTCCTGAGAAAAAAAAACCGCCACACACCGGGGTCGACCCAGGGAAGCTAAACGAACGCACCCACTGTTCTCGTGTAATTCACGAGCCTCGTATGTGTGACGTCAGATGTTCAGGCTACGTAAACAACACGGTGCAGATTTGCGCCATCATGGATGAAACATAAGCCTGAGACTTGTTAGAAACTCTAGTACCCATTCTACTACAAGCCGAGACTTTGCGAAACATGATGTTTGTTTACGACAGGCTGAAATATAAACCTATAATACTCTAATAAGAAGCTGTAGAAACTTTGTAGCACCCATTCTCCAATACAAAATATACCCTATAACCAACCACAACCCTAAGTTTGTTCATGGTACACCGTTTGATTGGGGGCGGGGGGGGGGGGCTGCAGAATCTCTTGGAGACATAATCTCCTGCCACAACGAAACACAATCATTTCAAGAGATGTTTACAGGAACAATTACTATGTTTACGGGAACGGGAGCTATTACTCATGATTGTGTGGTTTGGTACATTGGAGCAAAAAAACAAGCTGGTAAAATGAAACGGGTTGTAAAACAAGCATCAAAAATTGAATTGAATTGAATTGAATTGAATTGAATGGTTCAATTCTAGGGATTCAAAATCCTAGGGATAGACATCGATCTTGATGAAACTTGCAAAGTTAAGGTTCAATCTAAAGTAGAAGAAGTTGTATGTAACACCAAACATCCATTAAACAAATTCTTCATCAAACTTAGAAGAGGTAGGAGATGGCAGTCACTTAGGTGCAAAACAAACAGGTACCTCAACTCCTTCATCCCATACTCCGTCCGTCTACTCAACCGTGTTTAACTACTTTGTTTACTTTCTGCTTAGATGTAGTTTTCAGTATAAATAAATTGTGGTTTATTGGTAAATGTAGTTTTCTGATTAATTCATATTTCCAGTAAGTTATTTATGATTGTGTGTTATTTATTTTTCGTTCTGTATTGCATGTAATCAAGTAGAATTTTCTACATGGTGGGACAAATAAAATTGAATCTAATTGAATTGAATTGAATTTTAGGATGCATCTACGTGTATATTCATATCATGATTGATCCTTGATATTCTCCGAAGACTCGTAATTTTCATTGTGACCCAAACCCGCTCAATTTGTGAGATTGGTCTCATACAAAGAGGCACGGACGCTGCCCTTGACTTGCATCCATGCCATAACCTTGACAGTCTGTACAACGCTGTAAAGCGCATGTAAAAATGCACCGTATATATACTTATTACTTATACTTTATTAAGTTAGAGACCGCCTACACATTCATTTACTTCACAATATAGGTAACCTCACTGGCTCTCATTTCAAAGGTTATTGTTTAATTTAACAATAAACTCACCATACTAAATGTATATGTATACCTCTAAGTTTGTAATTAAAACATACATGCCCCTTACAGTCTTTTCTTCAGTCGTCAGTCAATATTTCCTAGGTTCATATTTCCTAAACTACATAAGCTATTTTGACATGTATACATCATATGAAAGGGCTTTACGTACTTGACAGAAATGGATATGTTGGTGAACTTTCGTTGACCTTTTGACCTGTTTAAACGGGAAGGTCTGGTTTAAAACAAATAAATTATTACCGATGACGTCACCAAACATACACTTTTACTAGGTGATTGTATGAACTTGAAACTTTACACATAGTTAGATATTCATTAGGAGAAGAAACCGTGTGAGTTACGTAATAATGACGTCATCAATTCTTGAGTTATGAATATTCAAAGTTTATTAATTCAAAAAATCATAACTTTTGATCTACATGAGGGATTCTTACAATCGAAACATCATCGGAATCGTCATTGAAAACTCCGTAAACGCCCCACAGACATGACCCCATTTCGATGTTGTCTTCTGGCTCAAAAACGAGGTTGAAAATTTCAAAATTCACGTCTAAAGAACAACGTAAATCCCCATTGGTATGTGCATAGACATTGCACGTAGGCATACACACAACGTGTAGTGTATTAGCTGTGCAGCAGAGTCACGCTCCAGTGATCATCCATAGAGCGCGAAAAAGCTTCATGAAGAATAGTCTTCGTTCAAGGCGGTTAAAACATACATGCCCCTTACAGTCTTTTCTACAGTCGTCAATATTTCCTAAGTTCATATTTCCTAAACTACATAAGCTATTTTGACAATCTATACATCATATGAAAGGGCTTTACGTACTTTACAGAAATGGATATGTTGGTGAACTTTCGTTGACCTTTTGACCTGTTTAAACCGGAAGTGACTGTGAAATGATTTGAAAGGGCGTTGTTTATTGTGTTTTAGGTTCAAATATACATCCTTTGATGCTTTACCATCACAGCATATAAGTCTGGCAAAGGTCTGATTAAAACAAATATTACCGATGACGTCACCAAACATACAATTTTACTAGAGTAATCATGTTGTTTTGACAGTTTTTGCAATTTGAATCATTTATTACAAATCTTGAGAACAAAGCAAGGTGTAATATTTGTTTTTTAATCCAGGCTTTTACTCCCGGAAACCGAACACCTTGAGTTTGTTCACAAACCCTCAATCTCTAGTTGCTTTCATTATTATTTCGCAAGTTCGATGACCGATTGAGCTCAAATTTTCACATGTTTGTTATTTTATGCATATGTTGAGATACACCAACTGTGAAGGCTAGTCTTTGACAATTACCAATAGTGTCAACTGCCTTTAAAGCCATTGGACAGAAAAAGAAAAGAAAAAAGTTCACAGATTTACAAATAACTTACATGGTTTACAGAAGGTAATGGTGAAAGACTTCTCTTGAGATAAATTATTATTCCATGAAATGCTTTACTTTTTGAGAAAACATTAAAACAAATGCTCGATATCGAGAAGTACGGATTTATTTTAAACACATGTCATGACACGGCGAAACGTGCGGAAACAAAATTGGGTTTTCCTGTTATTTTCTCCCAACTCCGATGACCAATTGAGTTTCAATTTTCACAGGTTTGTTATTTTATACGTTGTGATACACGAAGTGTGGACCTTGGATAATACTGTTTTCCGAATATGTCCAATGGCTTTAATTTGTGTAACACAAGATGCATTGGAAGCAATTGGTAAGCTGAAATGATTTTGAAGTGAAATTATAATATCTGAATAGGATTTTCTTTTATTTTTTTAATCGAGGGCTAATTGTAATGCCATTATTGGATCTGTACTGACGCAAAGCAAATCCCATTGCTGTAATAACCGAGTGAATCATCACTCGACCATGTTATACATGTCACATGAAACAATAGCGCTGTTCATTTTATTTTTTTTTTGTATAATTTGGTTTATTATGATATACCTGAAATGCCTCAAGGCAGAAGGTTTTTCTTGTGATTAAAAAAAAAAAACTTTCCTCAAAGTTAAGCAAAATGAATACAAAATAATCCATGTAATACATGGTAAGTTAGGCAGTATAGGTTGAAAAGTACGAAGGACGACTGCAATTCTTTTCGATGGGATATGAATGGGTAAACAACGGTTTTTAATTGATTTGCAGAAATTGCTATCCTTGACTCATTATTATTATTTTTTTTTTCCTATACTTTATTATTAAACAACAGAGTCCAACGGGGAAAGTTCCTTTTGTTTTCACTTTCCACCCGTCACTTCCTCCCATTCGTAAAATAACCAGTTCTAACCATCATATTCTTCACATATCAGATCGACTTCAACGTGCTGTACAGGAAGAACCCATAGTTGCCTACAGACGCCCACCAAGTCTCAGGGATCTCATTGTCCGAGCAGAAGTCCCTCCCATTAATGATGATGTTAATCCCCCTCTTCCACAGGGAACTTTTAGTTGTTCCAACATCTCCAAATGCATCGTCTGTTGACAACACATCAGAGAATCGGACTCCTTCACCAGTAACACCGGCGGTACCACCCATAAGACAAGGGGTCATGTCACCTGCACCACCACTATCTCATTACTTGCAGAGTCTGTGGTGTTCAATATAAATTATAGGTGAAACAAGAACTACACTCAAGAGACGTTTCTACGGCCACAGATCTACAGTCAAGACCCAAAAGCTAGATACACCTGTAGGTTATAAGACAAGGGGTCATGTCACCTGCACCACCACTATCTCATTACTTGCAGAGTCTGTGGTGTTCAATATAAATTATAGGTGAAACAAGAACTACACTCAAGAGACGTTTCTACGGCCACAGATCTACAGTCAAGACCCAAAAGCTAGATACACCTGTAGGTTATTACTTCAATCTTCCTAATCACTCCATTTCTGACATGATCTTACAGGGCATAGAGGCACAAGGCAACCACACAGAGAGACTGTTCGTTTGAGTAGGGAGAAACTCTGGATTAGACGCCTCCAGACCATTCAACCCCATGGTCTGAACATCCAAGAAGGAAACGACTAATAAACCTTTTGTTTTGCCGTCTCCTTTTTCCCAATAGCCTTTTAGCCTGAGCCTCATTCACTAATTAATTACTTTTTTCCCCACCTCCCCACCCTTGATGTTGTCCTTTGTGTTTCCATCTTCTTGCTTGTGGTCACCCCCCCCCCTTTTTTTGTCCCCCTATCCATTGTTTACCCCCTGCTTTTTTCTGTATGCTTTCTAACCCCATTCATGTATTTCCACTGCACTGCTTATGTTTCACTTAGTTACCCGTTCATGTTTGTTGTGTTGTCATTTAGCCTTCGAGAAAGACTCTGCTAGGGTCGAAACGTCAGGCCATTAACTATTTTTTGCACTTTATTATTACAATATAAGTATCGTCTCATTTTTTGTTTTGATATGCCTGCGTTACTACCTTCAACGAGGGTTAATATTCATCAAGCATGAACATTGAGCGAATTTTAAAAAGCTTATACAGCTCTTATATGGCCCAGGGCATGATTTCATTAAGCTAATTCATCTAGCCAGCAATGGAAAATATTAACTAGCATAAACGTCGCAATATTCAGAAGGCTGTGTCTGAACATATATAGGAACACGTTGCCTTTGATCGGTCGAGTCGGTATTTGAAAAGCGTTTGTAACCGTTTGCTATAAAATGCATATGGTTAGATAGATAATTTAAAAGTGGAATACAATGATCCACACAAATTTGCCTCGAAATTGCGAGGTTTTCCTTTAACTGTGCGAAATAACACGGTCGGCCATTAATTTTTATGGGAGTCAAAAATTTTTACTCCCATAATGGCCGACCATGTTAGTCGACGAGGTAAAAAGAAAACTGTGCAATATTGAGGGCATGTTTGTGTGGATCATTGTATTCTACTTTTATACAACATCTTTCTACCCATAATTTTGCATTATTTTTTATAACAAACGGTTACACACGCATTTCAAAGACCAACTCGACCGATCCAAGGCAACGTGTTCCTTTAAAGCCAGTGGACACTATTGGTAAATGTCAAAGACCAGTCTTCTCACTTGATGTACCTCGACATATATGCATAAACTAACAAACCTGTGAAAATTTGAGCTCGATTGGTCATCGGAGTTGCGAGATAAATAATGAAAGAAAAAAACACCGGCCCTTGTCACACGAAGTTGTGTGCGTTTAGATGGTTGATTTCGAGACCTCAAATTCTAAAGTTGAGGTCTCGAAATCAAATTCGTGGAAAATTACTTCTTTCTCGAAAACTGTGTCACTTCAGAGGGAGCCGTTTCTCACAATGTTTTAACCATCAACCTCTCTCCATTACTCGCTACAAAGTAAGGTTTTATGCTAATAATTATTTTGAGTAATTACCAATAGTGTCCACTGCCTTTAAGCTAATTTCTAATGTGCACAGCCAGCAATGGAAAATATTTACTAGCATAAACGTCGCATTATTCGGAAGGCTGTGTCTGAACATAAAAATATAAAGCTGCCGAGTCTGGACTCCGTTGCCCAATCTGTACAGGATACGTGTTTTGAATACCTATTTTTGGAATTGCTCAAAATGTTTCAAACCCATACAAAGGTAGATATTTATACGGTCAAACTAACCCATGTAAACTTAATTTCACAAGCAAAAGGTGGTTAAATTTTTGAAATGTCGCCGAAAATCCGCGGTTTGCTCCTTATTAAAATTTGGGGGATAAAAGTAGTGAAATGTTTCTAAGGCAGTGGACACTATTTGTAATTTCTCATCATTATTTTCATAAAACCTGACTTGAAACGAGTAGGCTCATGTGGAGCTGTTGATAGTATAAAACATTGTGAGCAACGGCTCCCTCTGAAGTAATGTAGTTTTCGAGAAAGAAGTATTTTTTCCACGAATTTGATTTCGAGACCTCAGTTTAAGATTTTGAGGTCTCGAAATCAAGCATCTGAAAGCACACAACTTCGTGTGACAAGGGTGTTTTTCTTTCATTATTATCTCGCAAGTTCGATGACCGATTGAGCTCAAATTTTCACAGGTTTGTTATTTTATGCTTATGTTGAGATACACTGACTGTGAAGGCTAGTCTTTGACAATTACCAATAGTGTCAACTGCCTTCAAAGCGTGCATGTGTGTCTGAATTATTTTGGTTTATTTAATTTGTTGATTTTATATAAACTTTTTACACCAGAACAAAAGGAATTTCATGTACTTTTTTCGAATCTGAATCTGAATGATAAAATAATCATCAAAGCAACCTGATGGAAACATCAATCCCTCGCAACTGAGCTTCGTGTGAACGAACAAGGTGTCCCGTGCCTTTGATAAAAATGTAAAAATAAACGAGGGTTATGCACTGGACACTACTGGTAATTACTCAAAATATTTGTTAGCATAAAATCTTACTGGGTAATGAGCAATAGAGAGCTGTTGATAGTATAAAACATTGTAAGAAACAGTCTTCTCACTTGATGTATCTCAACAGCAACAACCTGTTGATATTTGAACTCAAATGGTCGTCGAAGTTGCAAGATAATAATAGAAGAAAAAACACCCTTGTCACACAAAGTTGTGTGCTTTCATATGCTTGATTTCGGGACCTCAAAATCTAATTATGAGGTCTTGAAATCAAATTCAAAAATTATTTCAGTGTAAAAATTACCTTTTTTTCTCGAAAACTTCGTTACTGTTGAGAGGGAGCCGTTTCTCACAATGTTTTATACTACCAACCAGCTCTCCACTGCTCCCCGTAACCAAGTATAAGATTTCAAGCCGACAATAATTATTTTGGGGACACCGCCAATATAGGGCTAGATAGCTCAGTTGGTAGAGCGCCGGCACGTTAATCCAGAGGTCGTTGGTTCGAATCCCACTCTAATCAATTCTTTGTTCAACCCCAAAAAGCAATAATTATTTTGAGCAATTACCAATAGTGCCATGTGCCTTTAAGGGACATAAAGTTAACCGTTATAAACCATTTTAACAAAATGAGTCAACTCAAAATGAGTCCAGCTTGAGCTTTTATGAATATTATTCATACATTGTAACCACGCAAATGCCAATAATTAATTATTTAGTCAATTTAGTCAATTTTTACATCCACGTACACAAAATATGTCTCTGTTGAGACCTTTTCATCCATTTTGACCCCTGTGTGTTGTCTCTCCAGCATCAGGTAACGGTCGAGTAATAAGCACTTCAATATTCAAAGGAGGTCGTGCAAATTAATAGGCTTCCGCAAAATGTAATTTAAAACTTACATAGAAGATGATTAGCAATTTTGTTCGTTTTCTGATTCACATGGCGTATGGTTATGCTTCATAATCGATAGTGCTCTAGCTTCCTTGAGTTGAAGTGACTTCACCACACAACCTAATCACGTTTAGGTGCAGAAGAAGCAAAACATAATTATAGCACAAACTTGAGTGGATTGGTTTTACTCTATAAAGACACTGGACACCTCGTAGTTGTCAAAGACCAGTCTTCCTACTTGATGTATCTCAACATATGCACAAAATATCAAACCTGTGAAAATGAAAGCTCAATCGGTTATCGAAGTTGCAAGATTTAATAATGAAAGAAAAAAACAACCTTGTCTCGTGAAGTTGTGTGCTTTCAGTTGATTGATTTCGAGACCTCAAAATTCAAAATCTGAGGTCTTGAAATTCAAATTCTTGGAAAAATACTTTTTACAGAGGGAGCCGTTGCTCACAATGTTACTAACCCCATTACTTATTACCAAGTAAGGTTTTATGCCAATAATTATTTTGAGTAATTACCAATAGTGTCCACTGCCTTTAAAAGCAGTCTGACCTATGGTACCTAGCGTATAATATGGACATTATTTTTGATATGCCAAATTAGTACAAAAATAAGAATCGTTCGAAAAACAAAACAAAAAACAAAACAAAGCTATAAAACAAAAATTGGGGCTCAATTTGGTCGTCGAAGGTGCAAGGGAAGAGAGTAATGAAAGAAAAACACCGTTTTTGTCCAACTTAAAAAAGGGCTCTATATATGGGGCATGAAGTCTTTTGAGTGAGACATTAATTTTTCTCGAAAACATTACGTTTCAGCGGTAGCCGTTTTTCACAGCTATGTTTATAATAATTATCAACACTCATCAGCTCTCCAATTGCTTTTTACCAAGTGGGTTCTATGCTTACACAGATTTTGTGTAATACCAACCATGCCCAATCATATGAATAATCGTGTCCAGTGTGTGTGTTCGTTTAGCTTCGCTTGGTCGACCCCGGCGGTCTGCCCGGTGCGTTCGAATAGCTTCGACGTCATTCCATGGGCTCACCCGGGTCAGCCCCATAGTATACAAATATTGACTGCTTCGAGTGCTATGGTTAAAACTATGACTCCCGAGGTGATCCACGGAGCGTTCTATTTTCCCGAGGCGAAGCCGAGGGAAAATAGAACGCTCCGGGGATCACCGAGGGAGTCATAGTTTTTAACCATTGCACGAGTAAAAGCAGTCAATATTTGTTTTTTAACACCCCAAACATTATTTTCTAAAACCTGTATTATTATTATTAAGTTACAGACCTGAATGCTACAATCCACGGACGACGCGAACACAGATTGCAAACACTTTTACCTACTGTGTTGCATGTAGTGTCGGACAATCCGAAATGGTTACAGACTATTAATTTATCATCCTCGTACACGCAACGGACGTCTGGGTACTGCACGCCGTGTGCTAGTCTGTCGGACTAGCGCACGGCGCCATGTGCTAGTCTTCGGACTAGCGCATGGCAAACCGACGCTCTATCACACGGCCGTCGTCTAGCAAAACTAAGACATGTCATGTGACGCGCTCTAAACCAATGAGCAGGCACAATACTTGCAAGGGGTGTTATAAAGTTATATATTATAAGAACTAGAGGGCGCACGAGTGGTGCTTCGTGCACAAACGCCACGGGACCGCAAGATGACAAGCGCGTCATTCTGCACGCGCGTTGAATATGAAATACACGTTTTAGGGTTTTTTTTATTGAACGCTCACGCGATGCTGTTTGTTCAATTTACAACATGGCCGCACAAACACACGCTGTGAGATAGACTTGATTCAAGTCCCATTCTCGTGTGAGAGGTCCCTAAGCTATTACCTCAACTTACTATGAAACAACCCCGTAGCATACAGTACAGTGCGCGCTCGCCGTCAAAATGTGGTCCCGAGAATGGGACTTGACGAAGTCGTTTCTTGCTCTGTACGTTGTTATTGGAAAATCTCCCCAAATGGGGAGATGTACAAAACCAATGGGAGCGTGGAAGCGCTGCCCTGCCGGTAAAATATTCATTATACTCTGTGACATCACAGTAGAAGACGTTGTAAATGCACGCGTCTATACGCGGCACGCACGTGGGGCGGGTAAACTCATTAGCAGGCAAGGGGGTGTCGGTGTCATAAGTCGTTTTATTGCACTTCCCAAAATTCAAATTTTGCAAACAAAACCGACCCCAATGTATGTTACAACGTATAACTTAAATTCAAATGAACATTTAGTGCTTTCTGTTTCATAATTAATTGGTTATTAAAAAATGTATTTCAATCATCAACTAAGTACTTAACCCACAAGTGACAAATGAACTAGTCTTCTTTTTGGGTGCGTTTGATTGGTCAAAACGTACACGTAACAATGTTACATTATTCATAAGTGAATATATTTACATACCAGGCGACTGCGACATCGTCAAGTCCCTGTCCCGCATGCGGAACAGGTTTTGGAATGCAGAGCATCACAAAACAGTAGTTTTCTGGGGATGGCACGGGATTGGGACTTGAGTCAAGTCTAGCTGTGAGATAGCTGTTTTGTCAACTTAGAAAATGGCCGCCTGCTCGCATACCGGGGCGCGTATATAGGCCAGTGCGCGCTCTAGTTCTTATATATAACTCTATGGTCAGCCCCCAGTGCTCCCTGCTTGTGGAGTGGGTCACTTGGGACCTAGACTGGGTCCCAGGTACCAGCTATTCAGATCCAGTGATTCTATTGGGTATAATGATACCATTGGATAAATGCAGTGACTGAAAGCTACCGTAGCTGGGTTTGTTTTGATTGGTCTGACTCACCTCGGCTGTTTTGATTGGTCGACCCAGGCCGTCCCCCATCATCCGGCCATCCAGGGACCTGGTCAATTGGGGGCGCCCTTTACACAGCTAGTTTGCAAGATTTCATTGCAGCATGTTTTTGTTTACTCTGCTGGCACAGTGTTTTTTTTTTTTCCAGGCAAACTACACATTGCCCGCCACTCTCAAAAATTGTATTGACAAAAGTTCTCGCCCACTTGAACTTTGGATATTGTTCACAAACACCAATAATTATTTTGTGACGCTAATGTGGAGACTAAACGACGATTGGAGGGTTGTGTTTCATTCATGCCTCTGCTAGTTGGCTGTCTGTATGTTGATTTACAACTTGAAGTTTACTACCTAGCTGGCAGTGGCAGTGTAGTGTGTGAATCTGTGATGATGTTTTTTGGGAACCGAAACTAGTAAAACTATTGAGTGAAATTGTTGGAGACCACTCGAGAGAGTCAAACTACTTTTACACGGTAAGTTAAATTCATTTTCTCACATTGAAAACCAAATCATTAGGATGATCGGGATGCACACACTTCACTTGCAACGCCGGACTACAGAGTAGTTCAACATGTTCAAGCTCAAGGTCAAGCTGGGCTAGCATAGATTTAATAAAGGCAGTGGACACTATTGGTAATTGTCAAAGACAAGCCTGCACAGTTGGTGTATCTCAACATATGCATAAAATAACAAACCTGTGAAAATTTGAGCTTCATCGGTCATCGAATTTGCGAGATAATAATGAAAGACAAAATACCCTTGTCACACGAAATTGTAATTGTGTGCGTTTAGATAGTTGATTTCAGGAAACTTCAGGTCTCGAAATCAAATTTGTGGAAAATTACTTCTTTCTCGAAAAGTATGGCACTTCAGAGGGAGCCGTTTCTCACAATGTTTTATACCATTAACCTCTACCCATTACTAGTTACCAAGTAAGGTTTTATGCTAATAATTATTTTGAGTAATTACCAATAGTGTCCACTGCCTTTAAGTTTATGGTTTGGGCCTCAATTTCAACAGTTTGTTGTCATCGAGGATAATCTTCCGCACATCGCCACCAATTTATCCGCCGCTAATTAACTCCAAAACCACTGAATATTTGTTTCTTACCTGAATAACGGCCGGAAGTTGGTGGTGAGGTCGTAAAATGTTTCCTTTTACAGTTTACCCCAAAGCAAAAAAAAAACAAAACAAAAAAACACTCGAACAGTATGGTTATGATGATGTAAAAAACAGTATGGTTATGATGTAACTAAAGGGGCAGACGTAGATGATTCTTGTCTGATCTCCCCATACTAGGCATAGTTAATAGTTTAGTTCTGTTTAAACTTTTTCCCTTCTACCTCACTCATTCCAGAGTAAACCTGAAACCTAAAACTTGTGAACTGAAACCTGTCCATTGTTGGGTCTGTCAACTTGAACTTCAACTACTGACAGTTAGTGTATTTCCACCATAGAGTTATATATAAGAACTAGGGGGCGCTCTGGTGATGCTGCTTGCACAAACGCGACGGGACCGCAAGATGACAAGCGCGCCATTCTGTATGCGCATTGAATATGAAATACATGTTTGAGGTTTTTTTATTGAACGCTCATGCGATGCTGTTTTTTCAACTTACCAAATGGCCGCACAAACACATGCTGTGAGATGGCTGTTTTGTCAACTTAGAAAATGGCCGCCTGTGCGCATGCCGGGGCGCGTGTATAGGCCAGTGCGCCCTCTAGTTGTTAAACATAACTCTATGATTTCCACAAATAAGTAGCCATATTTATGTGGCCATAAATATTTTTCTATTTTTATTTTAACTAGCCCTATAAAATGCTCTTCGCCCTGTCTGCTCTTCTATGAAACTAAAGCCAATATTTTAGACCAGAGCTAGGCCCAGTTTTATGAGAGCTAAATTGCTTTAATAACCAGAATTTAGTAGGGGATGCTCTAATTACTAGTCATATTTTGGTTGGTAACCTTATTTTGGTTAGAAATTGTTTTGTTAGCTTCTTTTCGTGCTTTATAAGCAGCTCTTTTGAAATTAGGCCCTCAGACAGACAAAACGAACATTGCAACAAGACAGGAGGTCAATGAACTCTGTTGCAAGGTCATTTCATTGTTTTCTTGGAATTGTGTGTGACTGCATGGCCAAAGTCTGCACCCAATTGACCATTGACAATAATAGACGGACAAAAGGTAGTTTCGGAAGGACAATACGGTGCAAGAGCCATGGCAGGCTTACAGATCAGGCACTTCAGGTGAGCTGATGATTTATGGGTCATTGTAAAAGGAGTTGTGTGTGTGATCTATTGGGGAGTATAATAACAGTGGTTTTGACAGTCTGGCTGCCGCCAATTCTAGACGATTGAAAATCTGGAAATTGTCTCATATTTATGTGATGGCCAAAAGAAGCTTAAAGGCAGTTGGACACTAGGTATTGGTTATTATTTAAAATGATTATTTGCATAAAACCTTTCTTGATTACGAGTAATGGGGAGAGGTTGATAGTATAAAACATTGTGAGAAATGGCACCCTCTGAATAATGTTCCACGAATATGATTTTGAGACCTCAGATTTAGAACTTGAGGTCTCGTATAATCAACCATCTAAACGCACACAACTTCGTGTGACAAGGGTATTTTTTTCTTTCATTATTATCTCGCAAGTTCGATGACCAATTGAGCTCAAATTTTCACAGGTTAGTTATTTTATGCATAGGCCTATATGTTGAGATACACCAACTGTAAAGGCTGGTCTTTGACAATTACCAATAGTGTCCACTGCCTTTAAGGGCCAAAATGAAAATTTCATTGCTCGCTTAATACTGAAGATTGAAAATCTGGAAATTGTGTCATTGTGAGGACCAAAATGAAAATTCCATTGCATGCTATATTTGATTTGCACATTAAGATTTATCTATCTACAATGTAATTGGTAATGTCCAGTGAGCAAAACTAAAAGGAACAATAGTTTAAAGGGAAGGTACACGTTTGGTAACTACTCAAAACAAATATTAACTTAAAAACTGACTTGGGAACGAGCATTGGAGAGCTGTTGATAGTATAAAACATTGTGAGAAACAGCTCCCTCTGAAGTAGCATAGATTTTGAAATAGAAGTATTTCGCACTAAAGTAATAAAAGACTTCTAGCTAGAAGTCTTTTATTCCTATCTGAAAGCACACAAACTCGTCTAACAAGGGTGTTTTTTCTTTCATCATTTTCTCCCACTCCGACGACCAATTGAGCTTAAATTTTCACAGGTTTGTTATTTTATGCATATGTTGAGCAAAGATCATAACATCAGAAACATCAAGAGAAAACAAGTAGAATGCTCAAGATCACACAGAAAAAAACCAAGTGAAGGCAATCCGACGAACTTGTTTCAAGTCCGCGTGAGTCGGCCAGATTTCAAATATTTGGGTCCAGAATGCCCCAGACACAGTTTTGAAAAAACCTGGTGATAACTCTGGGCACTTTTGTTTTGGTTTATATACTGAATTATATTGACATTTTGCTATTATTTTAACTCAAGTGTTTTTCTTGTCCTCTCTCCTACATGCAGAGCTCATATTGAAGTTGTTCGCAATAGAGTCGCTAAAGAACTAATTCCCGACCGTCTTCAGTTAACTTAGCATTCTGATGGCATCTATGCTATGTTTTACAATGATCGAAGTATACACCAGTACCAATAAACTTCAAGTGAAGAACGATTCAACCTAAAACATTCTCACATTGAACACCTCATCATCATGGCAAGTGCACCTCAGAAACCCTCTGGATCTGGAACGGCGCAGACTGAGGAAGCAGCTGAGAGGTCTAAGATGGATAAGTTGAAGAGAATGGCGTCGTCAGTAGAGATTGGAAGAGGCGTCTTGGGAGGTTTAAAGTTCTCGGTAAGTCTACCGCCAGGGCTGGAAATTAAAGCCATTATACATGTTATACACTTTCGGCACAGAAAAAAGAAAAAAGTTCACAGATTTATAAACTTGTAACTTGAAATATTATTCCATGAAATGCTTTACTTTTTCGAGAAAACATTAAAACAATTATCAATTCTCGTTGTCGAGAATTACAGATTTATTTAAAACACATGTCATGACACGGCGAAACGTGCGGAAACAAGGGTGGGTTTTCCCCGTTATCTTCTCCTGACTCCGATGACCGATTGAGCCTAAATTTTCACATTTTGTTATTTATATATAAGTTGTGATACACGAAGTGTGGGGCCTTGGACAATACTGTTTACCGAATGTGTCCAATGGCTTTAACACAAGGCCAGTTTTTTCTTTGCATCGGGCCAGTAAACACAATGAGTGGACAGGTGTTGTGTTTGTCAATTATAACAATAATTATAATATAATAAAGATAAATTTATAAAGCGGCAAAACAGTAGCAGAAAGAATCCGCCTCAAGCTGTCAAGGTGCTGGAAAAGAAAAACAATAAAAATCTAGACCAGACAAAATTTATACAAAGCAAAGTATTTGGCCTACACTGTTAAATAATTTAAGGAATCTAGATAATACAGAAAGCTGGCAAAAAGTTAAATTGTTTAACAACCAGTTTTTAAATGAGATTTACAAACGTTAAAAACAACTCAATAGTTGGTCTAGTTGGTAGGACACTGCTCTAGAATTGCAAAGGTAGTGGGTTCGAGTCCCATCCGAGTAATATGACCGGTGATTTTTTTTCTTCTCAGAACTCGGGTAAGTACTGAGTATACAGTGCTAACACACATCGTTGTATAATGGGTAAAAAACAAAAAATGAATACAATTAAATAGTATTAACATACCTCATTTTGTCATTATTGAACTTAGAAATGTTATGAGACATAATAATTGTGAACGGTCAGTATTTATTTAGGGTCTTAAAGTAAAGGACCAAGACAAAGGGACCTGAAACAGAAAGAAGAAAGAAAAAAAACGCCACCACAACAAAACTTATTAAACTAAAAAAAAAAAAAAACATTAAAATCTAATTAGTAGGCTAAACAAGAGTTATCAAACCAGCTAAATCCCCCCAAAAAACTGTTAAAAAAATAAAGAAATATCTAAACAAAAAACCACAAAAGAATCATTTGTTGGAAATATACTGTAGTAGACATAGTAGTATTCTGACTTGCACTGCAATCCTTAAAAGCCAACGCCAAAATAGCCCAACACCATTATTTCTTGGGTATTATAATACAATAGTCTTAAAAACAAAAAATAATAATCCTGTTATTATTTATAAACTACTATCATTCACAGCAGACAGCTCGCTTTCAAGTCTCACTGGCGAATGTGTTGAAATTTACTCCTGCTACACTGAACAAATCAGTCCACAGTCTAGCTCGTTTAAAAATACATTCTACCAACATTAGGGTCTATTATGGTGTCATGTGTTTACATTGCAGCTACAAAACTGACAAAGTGGGGTCATGTGGTTGGAGATAGACGTGTGTAACCATAGCAACCCATCATGGGTTACAGCAAACATTCCATGTAGGAATGAATGAAGATCATGTTAGATTGCTTTATCTCATAATTTGATGCAGACTGTGTTTAAAGGCATCAGACAGGTTTGGTAATAAAGTAACAAATTTGTGACAATTTTGAATCAATTGATTATCAAAGTTGCAAGAGAAAAGTGAAACAAAAGGAAACCCTGCTGTACAAATTTATGTCATTCAGATATGCCTCAATATAAAGGCTTAAGGGATTCGGGTACTTTTTCAAAATGTCCACAGATTTACATTAAACTTACAGAGTTGGAAGATAATGATAGTGGAAAGCTTCCCTTCAAATATTACTAACTAAGGTTGTGTAGTTTTTGATAAATGAGTAAAACAAGTCACAAAATAATGTTGGTCTCACGAGACCAAAATTATTTTAGCATGTAAAATCCCCTTAACCAGTTATGATATTATTCCAAAACCATAGCATAACTGGTTAATACGTTTTTACATATGCTATAACTGAGACGAAAGTTATTTCTTTTTTCTCATTTCTCAAAAACTGCAGCACCTCAGTAAGTAAAACTTCAAGGGAAGCTTTCTACTATCATAATCTTCAAACTGTGCAAGTTAAATGTAAATCTGTGGACATTGTGTTTTTTGTTAGGAAAAAGTACATACCCTTTAAGGCCTGAATTTTTTTAATAATATTGGTCTCAAAAGTTACTTAACTTGAGAGGGAGCCGTTCCTCACAATATTTTTTTACTATCATACGGCGCTCCATTGCTTGATACCAATTAAAGTCACCAATTAAAGTGGAATGTGAATAAACAGTTAACTAAGGTTTTAAAAATCAGTTCTTACAAATTTAAGAGTAGACCCCGACCCGAGAGGGCGCTGTTCGTGACGTCAATCGAGGCAGACTTTGCCTGTAATGCGTAGAGTAAACACAATTGCAAAGTATATGTACGGACCAAGTCGTGAGTTTGTACGTTTCAAAAACATTGTTTTTTTGTTTTTTTCCAGCAATGCCGACCAGGTGTATTTCTGCTGAATGCAGAAAAACACTTTTTGAAATTTACCAACTCACGACTTGGACGTACATGTACTTTGCACGTGTGTTTACTATACGCATTGCAGGCAAAGTCTGCCTCGATTGACGTCACAAAAGGGGTAGGCGGAGTCAGCCCCCAAACAACTTTATATATTTTTTAAACATATAAATCAAGACAAACAATTACTAAAAAAAATGTTTTATTGTTCATAAGCATATACTTTTATGTTTGAAAGAAAACAATTATATTTCCAGGTGACTTTAAGTTTTTATGCTAACAATTATTTTGAGCAATTACCAATAGGGACCTTGTACATTATTATGTATGATTTAAAGGTCCTAAGAAAACAGAGACATCAGCTAATGTTTTGGAATCAAGCATCCAAAGCACAAAACAAGGGTGTTTTTTCTTCCATTATTATTTTGCAACCTTGACGACCAAGATTGAGACGAAAACTTTACAGGTTTCTTATTTTATGCATGTTGAGATACATGTACATCAAGTGAGATTACTGGTCTTTTAATTAACAACTACCAAAGGTGTCCAGGGCCTTTAAACGGAAGGCAGCAACAATTAGATATTAAATAGTTGTAATACTTTATTATTTCTTTGAAGGGAACATTACCTTTGTTTTGTTTTTTACAGTTTTATTGTTTTAATCCATATAAAAACAAGAAAACCAAACTGTGAAAATGAATTTAATTTCAAAAGGTGGTAGCGTTTGCTTTTTAGATAATAATAATCGTATTTATAACGCGCCTTTTGCCAAAGGATACAAAGCGCCAGGTATTATTACTGCAAGGAGTGGGGCGAATTTTTGAGATATAAGACCTAATCCTTTCAAAGCACCATGTAATGGTTTACAAGGTGCTGTGGCGCAATATGCTGCCAATCCAGCCAGGAACAGGCAAACCCCTTCTCTTGTCGATAAGTGCACTGGGTTCTTTTACATGCCTTTACACAACACATGGGACCAATGGCTTTACGTCCCATCCGAAGGACGAAGCAATGGTTATGTGTCTTGCTTAAGGACACAAGTGTCACGGCTGGGGATTCGAACCCACACTCTGCTCATCAGAAACACTAGAGTTTGAATTCGGTGCTCTTAACCACTCGGCCACCAAACTCCCACAAGATGTGTCCGAAAATCCACAGCAGTTTGTTCCGAGCATGAAGAGTACCATCGCATTGGAATAATCAATCTAAGAAACATTTCTGTCAGCAGGCCTGTATGCTTCGTTTTTAAAATGACAAGGGCACTAAGGCATTTTCTCCTTGGTAAAGGGCACCCTATGAGGAAGTTGTAAATTTGTACTGTAGCATTTCAAGGGCACCAAGGCAACTAGGGGCAAGGAGGCAATCGCCTTCGTTGCCTCCGTGAAGTATCAGGCCTGTGTCAGTTTTGTTTCTAACATTCAAATTTTTTTGGGAATAAAAACTTCTTTTTCTGTAACCTTCGAAGTGAAATGATTCTCAAAGTGCGTTATGGAAAGCTGCGTTTAAAATACTTCAAACCAAGTGAGTTTTTTATTGCAAGCAGTTTCAGGAGTTGTTACTATACTAATCGTATAGGCCAACCTTCTCTTTAAAGGAACACGTTGCCTTGGATCGGTCGAGTTGGTCTTTGAAAAGCATTTGTTATAATATGCATACGGGTAGAAAGATGCTGTATAAGTAGAATACAATGATCCACACAAACATGCCTCGAAATTGCACGGTTTTTCTTTTACCTCGTCGACTAACATGGTCGGCCATTTATGGGAGTCAAATTTTTGACTCCCCTAAATGGCCGACCGTGTTTGTTCGCACAGTAAAAGGAAAATCACGTAATTTCGAGGCAAACTTGTGTGGATCATTGTATTCTACTTTTAAATTATCTTTCTACCCATATGCATTTCATAACAAATGGTTACAAATGCTTTTGTAATAGACCAACTCGTCTGATCCAAGGCAACGTGTTCCTTTAATAAACTTTGTACTATTATCAAAAATGACCTTGTTTTTATTATTTATTAAGTACTTGTAAAACATCTGCCCAGACTGATCAGAATGCACTCCTTGGCTACAAGCAATATCTTAACACTGATCTCACGTAGGCCTTTGACACTTTCATACAATGATTAGCCAGGATTCAGAGAATGAAAATTAATGCCTCCGTCCAAACGTGGCTCATTTCAGTTTAATTTACAAGGCAAACATCTTCTTTGTAGACTTTTTGAAATGGGCTCAGAGCAAAGCTCAGATTTTACGATCCTTCCGCTGAAGGCTTGCATTTTAATGGCCTCAAAGTCTTGGTCATTTACTTAAAAAAAAAAAACCTCTTCTACTAAAAATGCACTCTGCCGATAGTGCAGACTGACTACAATCCAAAGCTGTTCCACTTGATTTTAGGGGAACCATGTCAGCTCAATCCTTAACTGACTTTGAAGTTCAAGAGGTCTGCTCTACTACTGCTTATAAATGTGCATGAGGGGACTAAAGACATGACAGTTGTGGAAAGTGTTTGAAGTAAACACAGAGATCAAGGCAGAATTCTTGGGCTGGTGATAGACTGCATTCTTAGGGTTTATTGAGGACACCAGGCATGCCAGGTCAGGGCAAAGATTAACAACGTAAGGTGGTCTGAGTTGTTGTTTTACTGCAACTGCTGAGAGTTCAGGGTGTGGGTCGATTGACGTGCATTTTCTTCTTCAAATCTACCTTGGGGCGTTGTGTTTCTGAGGAGCGCTGAGGAAAATACTTGGAAATTATCTTTGAATTTGGTGGTGTGGATCTCATATTGAGGTTGAGGATTATTCTAAACCTGAATAAGGGTAAGAGTTTGTGCTTCTAAGCAAACAATTTGTGTTGGACCACTTTTACTTTGCTGGCTTTTTGTAAAGATTGGCTGAAGAAAATTATTGTCTTTTTGCCATTGAAGTGTAAGATTCATACAAACGAAGCAGTTTGAGCTATACTATTGCATTCTAGGAGACAAATTTTATTTCTAGTTACAAAGATTAGAAAGTTAACTCACGACAGAATGTTGTTCATGTTATTCCTACACAAGATTGGAAGATTAGTTATTATTATTACTATTTATTCGACCAAGTTGTGAGTGTTTGTGCTTTTAGTCAGTGTAGACATTTTTGTTGGTCCTGAGAATCACAAGCTGCGCTTTCTGACTATTGTAGCAAATGCACTCGGGGTTGGTCATGTCGCCCCCTAGCCAGCTCGCCCCCAACAAAGTGGCCCCTGCAATGTAGCCCCCTAGCAAAGTCGCCCCCAAACAAAGTCGCCCAAAGTTGCCCTCAATATGTTATAGTAGTTAGGGAAATGGTAGGTATTTTGAATTCCTGTTTTTACTGTGAAATATTAATAAAAGTTATAAGTTTGGGTCCTCTATTTGTTTAGTAATGTTTGAGTTGTTTTTTGCAATTATTATTATCATTTTTATTATATATATCTCAAAATTGATGAAAATTTCTTTGTTTGGTTCATCAGGGCCTTCAGAAACCCTTATAAAATACCAAGTGCTTTCCACTATAAAAAAAGATGGAATAAATGAAGATTTCTCTTTCAATTTAAAATGCTTAAGGTTTTGTTTTTATATATAAATGTACTATTAATTTTTAAAACAATGTGTAATATTTTTTAGCATAAAAATATTATGTAAAATTGGGGCATGAAGTTTATTTTTGATGACGTTTTTTTTCCCAAGCACAAACTGACAAACTAAACACACTTCTGGGGCGACTTTGCTCGCAGGTGACATTGTCAGCGGGCGACATTGTTTTGGGCGACTTTTACTGGGGGGGGGGGCGACATTGTCAGTGGGCAGCTTTGCTAGAGGGTGACATTGTCAGGGGGTGAGGAGACAAGATGACCAGCATTCATGCACTAGAGTCTATTTGGAAACGCTAATAAACCCCTGCCATTTGAAAACTGTGAATACTAACATCCATGTCATCTAAGGGATAAACTTTTGGTAGCGTTAGCAATCCTACAGTGTTCCTGAGATGGTTTAGAGATTGTATTTCATGTTCAAGGTTCCAGGGGCGGACCCATGACCTATTTTCACTGGTGGGGTCAGGTGGTGTGTGTCAAACAACGTTATTACTACATCACATGACAGACTAAGGCTTGTCTCGGAGTCAATGGGGAAATTCCTTCGATGAGACAGCAGACCAGTCTATTTCAAAGGGCACAGATTAGTGGCAACTAGTGGCAATGGGCATGCAAGGCATTTGCCTTATTGTTTCTACATCATTGAAAAATTGTACATAAAAAAGGATCCATCAAAGAGAAAAAACCCCGAAAGAAACATCATAAGCAATGACAAATGTGTTATACTTGAAGATAATTACAAAAAACAACTCCCCCCAATAAAAATAATAATTAAAAGGGGGTGTGAGTTAAAAAAAAAAAAAAAAAAAAAAAGTAAATAATTTGTTTTTGAAATAAATTTATAATTAGTTAGTTGCTAAAAAGGAAGGTAAACAAAAAGTATCCCCTCCAAAAACAAAACAAAACAATAATAACAAAATCACCCATGTAGGGACCTACATGTATTGTAAGAAAAAAAAGTGAAAAGAAAAATGAAATAAATGTAAAATACAAAAACGAATAATTATTAGTAATCATGATAGAGAAGAATTAAAACAAAAGAGGGGTGTTTCTAATGCCACTAATATGTGTCAAACACAAAACCACCCTGTCAACATTCCAATCGGTTAAACACAAAAAATCAAATAATACCTGAAAGCACCAATCCCCTATGAAAGTGTTGAAAATCACTTCCGAACAAATTCAAAAGTATTGCCTCCATTCATGAAAGTGTGAATAAATTCCCTTTTCAATCAACAACCTTGTTGTGAACCCATCAACAAAACCCATTGTATGAAATGTTAGCCCGGGCTGAAATGGGCTGCTCACAGAGAAAAACTCAGTACAATTGAAAGAGCCAAAAGCCATTCTTTGCTTTGTCAAAAAAACTGTATTTTTTTTTTATTACTATTCTTCCTATGTGTACTTTATTCTGATTACCAATTTTGTTTGCCCTTGGGACCCCCTAAAATTTGATTAAATAGCATGAAATGTCTATTAAACCCTACACCATGTGAATGAGTAAAGAATGGCCCTTTCATAAATTTGTCCAAGGACCAAATAACAGACTGTGATTATAGTAAGATTGATTGGTTGGCTCAATGGCCTTAAATCATGCAGATAATTATTGGTAACTGTCAAAGACCAGTGTACATGTACTTTATATGACCCCTCATGAAGTAGCACACCTGTGAAAAGTTCGAGCTCAAGTATGCCACTATCAGAGAAAACAGTGAGAGAGAAAAAAAACAGTTCACTCGTTTACCGTTTTCATTAGGTTTTGGACTTGGGAGATCAAAACTCAAAACTATAGTTTCAATAAACTGTGTAGTATTTCAAGCAAAATAATATCATGGGAAGTTTCCCACTTTGACTACCTTCACACCATGCAAATCTGTAAGAATTTATTCATTCCAATCATACGAATCTTGTAACCGAAAGTTATGAATATATTCTTGGCTCTTTGTGATACCGATAGTGCAAGATTCCGGTCAGAGACATTCAGAAAATGAACAAACACAAACAATACAAACCAAGGGAATCAAAGCCGCATCATATTGGACCACTTAAGGCGGAAATAATAACCAGGCCATTGCCATGGTCCCCAGGATAACATGAGTTTTCCAAAACCCAGATTCTATTGCAGTCTTTTGTTGACACAACAACTTTTGCTTTTCAATGTCAACTATTGATGACAATGTCACCATACTCAATTGAAACCTAAGCCCTCTGTGCATTTCACCCCCCCCCCCCTTGCAGGCACCACTGCGCACCCGTGCTTACACCACATCAGTGCTAGAGATAAAGACTGACATGGCGGAGGTACTCGCCTCTACCGCTCCGAAACTTCCTGGCCTGCCGATGGATTATAAAACTGCTGTGGTAAGTAAATAAAGTCCCAGACAATTTACAGAATCTTCAATGAATTCTAGCTTTCTTCAAGTTTCTGAAAGGGTCTTGAAATACCATGTACAGCAATTGCTGTTGTGCCCTGCATGTTCTTTTGGCGTGGTACGCTCTCTGCAAGGTTCATATGCAACCTATAATTTTCAAAGGGGCACCAAGGCCAAGACCAGGGGCAACATAGGCCCTGTCATTAATAGATTGACAAAATCATTCATAAATTCCAGATTATTAGTTTCAGAAAAGGGCCTTCTTCTTTGACTGAAATAACACATGGCAATCCACAGCAATTGCTGTGGTGCCCCGTGCTTTTGGTGTGGTGCACTCTACATTTACAACCTAATATATTTGGAGGGGCACCAAGGCCAAGACTAGGGGCAACTGCGGCCCTGTCATCAGACAAAGGGATTGACTGAATCTTAAATGAATTTTAGCTTTCTTAGTTTTTGAATGGGGGTAGTAATAGTATTTTAACAAACAAATGAATGGACCCTTTAAAAAAAAAACCTTTTCCCTTAAAGGCAGTTGACACTATTGGTAATTGTCAAAGACTAGCCTTCACAGATGGTGTATCTCAACATTATGCATAAAATAACAAACCTGTGAAAACTTGATCTCAATCGGTCATCGAAGTTGCGAGATAATAATAAAAGAAAATAACCCTTGTCACACGAAGCTGTGTGCGTTTAAATGGTTGATTTTGTGAGACGTCAAGTTCTAAATCTGAGGTCTTGAAATCAAATTCAAGGTAAATTACTTCTTTCTCGAAAACTATGGCACTTCAGAGGGAGCCATTTCTCACAATGTTTTATACAATCAACCTCTCCCAATAGCTTGTCACCAAGAATGGTTTTATGCCAATAATTATTTTGAGTAATTACCAATAGTGTCCACTGCCTTTAAAGGCACTGGACACTATTGGTAAATAATTGTTAGCATAAAAACTTGTGTAGTTGGTAACAAGCAATGAAGAGCTGATGATAGTTTAAAACATTGTGAGAAACGGCTCTCTCTGAAGTAACGTAGTTTTTGAGAAAGAGATAACTTTCCACAAACTTGATTTTGAGACCTCAGAATTAGATTTGGAGGTCCTGAAATCAAGCATCTGAAAGCACACAAGTTTGTGTGACAAGGGTGTTTTTTCTTTGAGTTCAAATTTTCACAGGTTTGTTGTGCAATGTTGAGATACACCGAGTAAGAAGACTGGTCTTTAAAAAACACCTATTAGTGTCAATTGTCTTAAACAAAACATTGTGGGGCTAAAGCCCACAATGTAATTTCTTTTAAATGTTTTTCATTTACAAAAACATCTGCCCACAATGGGAGAGCTCTTGTACGCCACTACACAAGTAGACCTACTGTCCCTGTTTTGTTCAAACTTCCATGACCAGTTGGGTAAAAATTTTCACAGATGTGTTATTTTACACTTTAGTGAGAATAACCGTCTTTGACAACACATTTAATTACAAATTTGTAGGGTTTGCCCTTAAAGCGTGGCTGCAGTGTTTTTTTGTTCATTTAAACGATTAAACATGACTTTTTAAACCTGAAATATTTTTTTTTGTATTTTTTTATTAATTGTGCAAGTACTATGGTTTTCAAGAGATTAGGGGAACCCACCCCGCCCCTCATTTGCATAAACGTGACGTCATGTCGGTAACCCGAGCCGCCGGGCCCCTGGCTGTGTGCATATGGAGACGTGTACACTGTGTGGCCTGGTACCTAAGGCGCGTGTAGTTAGGGACCAGACTCTTTTTGCCGACGATATTTTTGAATTTCCGACATGACGTCCATGGTAGGGGGGCAGTAACAATCCACAAAGGGAGGGGGGGCATGACTTATTCGCTAATTACGCAAGTCAGATATGTCGGGAATAAACAAAACACATTTTATTGATGTTCAATACATATATCAGAAATAAATGACAGCAAAATTAACTGTTTTATTTGAATTCACTGCAACATCCCTTTACGTTTTTTCATTCATTGACTAGCCAGGAATCCAGTTAGATTGTTGTTCCACTGGTCTGCAAGCTTTGCGCACTGGCTTAATATATAAGAATATTCGTGCAATATTGTCACGTAGTTGTTTGCGTAGGACTTGAAATAAACAATCCCTGCGGGCACTGGTTCACATTGTAGCTTTACCATAGCAATGAACATAGCTAGGTGGACTTTAGCCCCTTCCACTTGAGAGAAATTTAGCAAGGGTCCCTTGCTAAATTTTAGCATGGTTTTACTAAATTTTAGCATTGATGTTTGAGAAGATTTAACAAGGGATCTTGAACAATTACTGTCCAAAGTACAAAACTGTTGTCCTTTCACACAAGGTACATTTTGAAAAATTGTACAACCATGCTACACTTTAGCAAGGGACCTTTGCTTTCTCGTTTGAAATGGATTTATTTGAGTTGCAAGTAACAGCGGATGTCTGCAAGACAGATTTCTGGCTGATCCTCAAAGTTTTAATTAACATTCGGCTGGCATAAATATAATACAACTTGTTTCTCATGCTACAACCATGCTACAATTTAGCAAGGGAACCATTGCTCTCGTGGGAAATGGGTTTAAATGGACAGATTTGTGACTGGTCCTCAAGGTTGCAATTTAACATTCGGCCGGCACGGCACGCAGGCTGGACCACTGCCAAACATAGAACATTGACATATGTAGTCTAACATCACAAAATACAATACATTTACTTGTCTCTTGTTCAACCCCCCCCCTCCTCCCCCTCCCAACTGACATGCCATAATGAAATAAAAAATCTCTCCATCACACAGGAACTGAAACAGGTGATTTTCGGGACGCGAATGTTCTCGTTCGACGAAGAGTGGAAACGAGCTTGCTTCCAATGGCAGAGTCTGAAAGGTCCATTTCCATACGGGCTCTTTTGTCCGAGGGTGAGTCACGATCAATCAAAGATATGCGGAGATGTTTCAATCAGGGGCCAATTTCATAGAGCTGCTTTGAAGCAAAAAATTTGCTTAAGCACGAAAACAGCTCCCTTATTTTACACATGGTACTGTCCAAAATTTCCTGCCAAATACATTGCTTATGACTAGTGTTAAGCTGTTGTTTACATAGCATTACAGTTGAGTGGAGTCTTGGCTGGTTATCTGATTTTACTAAGCAATGAATTTTTTGCTTTTAAAAGCAAAATTTTTTGCTTAAGCAGCTCTATGAAATTGGGCCCTGATGAGAATTGTGAAAAGGTTTGGGTTTTGAACAGAGAAAAAATTACTGGAGCGGGACTTGATTGAACCATGACCTCCGGATTAACGCATCGGCGCTCTACCAACTGATGAGCTACTTTCTCTAGCCCCTATGTTTGTAGTATCCCCATAACTTACCAAGTCAGTTTCCGCTCTGGGTTTTTTAGTTGAGAATTATAGAAAAGGTTAAGGGTTTTGAAGAGAAACAAATTTACTGGAGTGGAACTTGAACCAGCCTCCTCTCTCTTCAGAGATGGCTATACTACATGTAGATGACTGTACTCCTGAGTACCTCGTAGCACTCGGGTTGAACAAAGAAAAATTTACTAAGTTTGAAGGGATTTGAACCATCGACCTCTGGATTAATGTACCGGTGCTCCACCAACTGAGCTTTCCAGTATTATGTTGACGGTCTCGATCCCTACCCTAAAATTACCCAGTTAGTTTTTCCCTTGTGGTTTATTACTTGAGAATTATACAAAGAATACTTAGCTTCTGTGCTTCATACTGTAGCTGTCCCTAAACATAATGAAATGATAACAGTTTTTATGCCCCAAAATTTGAATCTGAGAAGACTGTGTATATTCAGCTATTAGGGATTATTCTTCCTGCATGCACATAATTGGTGATATCTCAAAAACAGGACCACCTTTTAAAGGAACAGGTTGCCTTGGATCGGTCGAGTTGGTCTTTGAAAAATGTTTGTAGCCGTTTGTTATAAAATTTATATGATTAGAAAGATAATTTAAAAGTATAATATAATGATCCACACAAGTATCACTCAAAGTTGCTTGGTTTTCCTTTTACCTCGTCGACTAACACGGTCGGCCATTTATGGGAGTCAAATTTTAAATGTCCGACTGTGTTAGTTCGCAAAGTAAAAGGAAAACCACGCAATTTTGAGGCAAATGTGTGTGGATCATTGTATTCTACTTTTAAAACATCTTTCTAACCATATGCATTTTATAACAAACGTTTATAAACGCTTTTCAAAGACCAACTCCACCGATCCAAGGCAACGTGTTCCTTTCAAATAAAATGCTCACAGTATTATTGTGAACATCCCTACATTTTAAAACAATTGAGCAGTTCCGAAAAACCAACGGTATACTCTGCCTTCAATGAATTGAACTAAAAGTATAGTGTGTTGTGGGGTGTTTTCATTTTGTCAGGATAAATCGAGAGGGGTGATAATGGCAATCCAGGTCCACCTCGTGCGCCATCTACAGTTTGATAAGAAAAAGGAGGATGGTCATCATCATTATACACAGGATGATACAGAGTCTCTCGACGTTTCAAGGTAAAATGTTCTATTTATGCATTACTATCATTGTTATTTTGCATAATAGTTATAATAGTTATAATGATTCAGGAGGCAAATCATCCATCCTTACTGGCAGCTGAGATGCTGAATTTCAAAGGATACATGTACATCTACAACTTGGATGAGTGTCAAGCAAGGTGTTTTTTGGCAGTCAGCCACATCGTTAGCCACATCATTTTTCCTGAGGGATGAAAAACTGGAGGGCCTGAGAAAAACCTTTGAGGCGAAGGAGAGAACTATATTTAACTGTGAAGACTAGTCCTTGTCAGTTACCAATAGTGTCCACTGTCTTTAAGCAAAGAATCCAGTCCTCTGACCAAAGATAGCTATTCTGATAAAAAGAGGTCATTTGGAGCGATAAAAAAGGAATCGATCTGCTTTTGTTATAGTCATCTCGACAAATAACGAGAGACAGAGACTTAGTTTTTCCATGCAGTCAGGAAGCTTCTTGATGCATTACACCTGTCAGGAAGAGTTCCTGGTTCCCACCTGCAGAAATATTTTTAGGATCGCAGATAATTTGACGCGGGAGCTATCACCCCCCCCCCCCCCTAGTCGATCAGGGCTGTCAATTTGATACAACGTACATGTAGATGATGTTTAGCCAGGTGTTCAGTTTGGTTGGCTTTGTATCAATCGACTGGATTTCTCACAGCTGATTCAAAACAATAACAGATTTGTAAAGGTTTGGTAACTATGCCAATTTCAAAAAGTGAGCATGAACTATCAATATTTAAATCTATTTTGTGACTTGTTTTACTCATTTCTCAAAAACTACACAACCTTAGTTAGTAATATTTGAAGGGAAGCTTTCCACTATCATTATCTTCAAACCATGTACGTTTAATGTAAAACTGTGGACATTGGATTACATTCTCAGAGAGACAGTTTTCTTGCTTGAATGTGCAGTACTTAAGATCAGAAACATTTAAGTAGGTTATACATAGTATACAGATTGGGAAGAGAAAAAAGACCTTCTTTTTACAATTATTCAGACAAAAATAAAGCATTCTAACTCAATTTTACCTTAAATTTGAGTTATGAACTTGTTGCTTTGACCCGAAAAAACTCTGTCTTGAATTGTGGTCCTAAAAAACAAGAGTGGTTTCGTCTCAGACAACAACCCTTTTTATTCCCCCAGTGCTTACAGACTGACACCCACTGAGGAAGAAAGAAAGCAAGGGTTCCTCTTAGCTCTAATCGATATCCTTTGGTCGGCTGGTGAGGAGAAGAGAGCCGTTGTAGTACTACAGGACAGGAAGAAACCAGGCTTGCTTCACTCTGAAGAAAAGAAACTCCAGTTCTTTGCACAGTCAGTGAGTATAATTAGGAACCAATTTCATATTTAAAGCTGCATTTGTGTCACTGAAAATTGCTAATTAGCACAGAAAAATCTTGATACAGCCGAAACTAGTTTTCAGCATAAGTTCAATTTTTGTGACTGGTTTTCTGTCTTACTTTTGCTTCAAAGAAAAAAATTGCCAGGCACAGAAAAATTCTGCTATAGCAGAACTATATAGTTACAAAGTACAATTGTTTGTGACTCATGTTTCACTAACTGTCTCTCACTTTTAGCGGAACACAAATGGTAGTGACTATTTTTCACAATCATTTCTATACATTATGTCAGCTACTTTACTCTATAAATCTTTGGGGTATTTGCTAAGCTTTTAAGCGTACTGTTTGAACAGTTTGTTGTATGTGGTTCACCATTCACCATGTTCACATGGGAAAATCACCACATGGTTATGTTAAATTTGTAGTATGCGATTATGGCGTCGCAAATCACTAACAACGGAAATATCTTTGTCTGTAATAGCAATTCTTTTATCTCTTGTCTTCACAGCTACGAATCACACAGTTCACAGACAAGGAGAAACTGAGAGTGTTTCTGAGAAATCATCTTGAACTGGTAAGACCATTACTACGTATTGAAGCAAAACAATGCCCTCTTACATTTTGTATATCAGCAGCTAAGATTTCTGCTCTAGAATGTGGGGGTCTTGGGTTTGAATGAGTTAACCAAGGTAAAAAGCCAACTGTGTGGAATTGTTTTCCACTTGCTTGTTTTGTAATCTTTTTTTTTTTCAAAACACTTCATACTGGCGAGACACTAAAGGCCCGGTCACACAAGCCTCGATAACGAGAACGAAAATGAGAACGTGAAAAATGCACGCCCTCGATTGGTTGAACAAGCTTGGGCGTATTCTGCATGGAGCAATTCAACCAATAGAATGCGTCCTCTTTCCATCGTTATTGCTACGCTTTCGTTTTGCTGCAGTGTGATGCAGCCTAAAGTTATTAAAAGGTATAAAACAAGTCCAAAAAAATCCAAAGAGAAAATAAGAATAAGAATAAATGCAAATATTCAAGCCAGTCAGTGGCAAGGAGGAACTGGTGACCAGCCTACAAAATCGTCCCGCCACAAAATTTGTCAACAAATACCCTGCCCTCAGATTCAAAATTTGCACAAATTAAAAAATAAGTTAAAAAAACCCAACATAGGACAACAAGAGCAACAGCATTTCAACTCCCAGGTACACACCTGCTGAGGAACAGGAGGCAAATCTGTCTTTAAAAAAATGAAACAGATGAGTTTCGAAAGGAATGGGAAACTGCCAATCACCAAGAGAGGGCGCTCTCCACCAGGTAGTGTCGACAACTAAGGAATAGGAGAAGCATGAGTGACGTCCACTGACAGCAAATACCTTGTGTTTTGCGTGTTTCTTATTTTGTATTTAGATTTAGCCAAACTGTTATTTGTTTCTCATAACACAATGCCAGCATAAACCAAACTGTTCTGGAACAGGACGTACTGGACACGAGTTGTCCAATGATAACAAGCGGGATCGATGTGCAAGAGGCTGAGAGACTTCTAATAATTTTTTGAGTATTTTTGAATGTTTAGCATTTACCATTGTTCGCTACAGGAGTTGTACACCCTTACCTGGTAGGTCTGCTGCCCTCTAGTGGCAGAGCTTTCAAAAAGTCTCCCATTGGTTTTTATGTTTGGTTATATCTCTCCTGATTAATGGCAATAAAGAACTATTGGTTTAGAAGCCTACGGAAGCTTTCGAATAGTATCATTCTATTCTTTATCTCTGATGCAATTGAATTATTTGATATATTTTTTTACTCAATTTTACTGGCTTTTGTCATTACTCCATTGAGGTTCATCTGTTTGTTTTTTGTATTTGGTTGTGTGTTTTTAAAGGATGTGTATTTTCCCCCTTTAACGTTTAAATTTCTTCGTCCTATTTAAAAATGTGTGTTTTTTTTTGTAGTTATCAAAATGTATGTGTGCTTGGATCTAGTGCTTTTTTGTAATGAATGTGCAATGTTTTTCTGTGTAAATTTGTAATATTTTTATCGTAAGTTCACTTCTGTAGTTTGTTATAGACCTTATGCATTGACGTCATCCAGCCGCCATCTTTGAGGTCAAACGGTGACGAAACAATCGAAACGCACATAGATTGGCCAATGAACAACCTCCTTTTGACCTCAATGCGGGGGCGCCGTACTGAAATGACGTCATGTGCATAAGGTCTATTAGCTGGGATCCATGGGAGATCAGTGAGTTTTCTTACTGAATGGATTTCCCAGGATAAACAAGAAATAAATAAATAAATAAATAAATTTTTCCCTCTGTGTGCACGTAGTTGATGTATCATGAGGGAGGTGGAGTCCTGATGTTCCTGTTCAGCATCATTCTGTCAAGAACAATACCTAGGTGAGATTAAGGCACTGGACACTTTTGGTAATTGTCAAAGACTAGTCTTCTCACTCGAGTCACTCTACTGTGCATCTCAACGTATATGCATTAAATAACAAACCTGTGAAAATTTGGGCTCAATTGGTTGTCGAACTTGCGAGATTTTATTTTACTATTTACCGGTACTTTTTGTACAGAGGGCCCTATAAGAGACAGCAGAGTTTGTAAAAATGATAAGGATACTGTGTCTTAAAGCAATCGCACAACATCGGTTAACAGCATTGTCAAAAGGCCCACACTTCGTGTATCACAACTTATATATTAATTTTAAAAATCTGTGACAACTTAGGCTCAATCTGTCATCGGAGTCAGGCGAAAAACCCACCCTTGTTTCCGCACGTTTCACTGTATCATGACATGCGTTTTAAAGAAATCCATTATTCTCGATACTGAGAATTGATAATTGTTTTAATGTTTTCTCGAAGCATTTTATGGAATAGTATTTCAAGGGAAGCCTTTCACCATTACCTTCTGTGAACCCTGTAAGTTACTTGTAAAACTTTTAAGTTTTGTCCTGTTCAGAAAGTGTCCATAGGCTTTAACAGATCAATCAATAAATAAATGAATATTTTGGTTTTGTTTGTTATATGTAGACTACTAGAGGATTTAGATGGTGACTATCTGTTTACAGACAGGAACCAGTGTTCCCTGGCGCTCATCATTCTTGTACTCACTGGTAGGGCTACGGCAAACGTCTTCAATGGCAAGAAGGTGTACGACAAGAAAGGGGAAGCCCTGGTAAGAATAAACCTTGCATCTATTTTGTTTAATTATGTTGTATATTGTATATATATTTCCATTTTGTTTATTTTTATAATTTCTTGTAATTTTTTGCTTAAATTTTTGTGGCTGATTTTATATTTATTTTTATACCTTTTTTTTTCTTTCTTCTTTTGGATTTAGTTTTTAAATGTTTCTTTGTGTTAAGCGACAAGGAGCATTGCTTTTCTATGGATTTGGCGCTATACAATTGTTTACTTTTATTATTATCCTCTAAGAGTCATTAGCCATGGGTTATTTTCAAAACCATTACTCAAAAGAGATTGTCACATGGTGTTACCGCAATACTTCCACCATGCAAAGTTTCAAATCTTATGTTCTAAGGATGTCCTATACCAGTGGGTAAACTTAGTTGTCAACCATTGGTTCTTTCTCATAACCAACACTACTCAAAAGAGACATTCACACGGTGTTACCGCAAACCACTCTTATAGTTATACTTCCACCATGCAAAGTTTTGAATCCTACTTTCTAAGGATGTGTTATATACTATAAACTTAGTTGTCAACCATTGGTTCATCTCAGCACCAACTAGTGATTGCTTAGATTCCACAATGCAAAATTTCAAACCTTACTTAATGATCCTCTACTCTTCGCTTGGTAACTTTTTTTTCCAGCAGGTTTACCAACTCTTTGAAATATTTCAACTGCACATAGGTTTTGTAGGGTGGCACCAACTGTGTGTATGTGCTGAGTACTATGTATGTGTGGTTGTAACTGCAGTTACTAATTGATATCATCGCAGGCCGGCGTAGGTTGTTAGATATCTTCAGGGCTGTATGCTTCATTTTTGAAAGGGCAAGGGCACCAAGGCATTTTCTTCTTGGTAAAGGGCACCCTATGATGAATTGCAAATATGTACTGTAGCATTTCAAGGGCACCAAGGCAACCAGGGGCAACGGAGGCAATCGCCTTCGTTGCCTCCGTGAAAGTATCGGGCCTGTATCTGTCAAAACCACAGTGGATTATGATAATGAATGGTCGGATAGTAGGAGGGTTATTTTCAATTGAATTGAATTGCAATAAAAGAATAACCTACCAACTAGTGACTGTTGTTTTCTGTAAAATACTAACATAAAAGTGTACTTTATGTACATTTGTATAGAAGAGTTTGCGGTAACACCATGTAATAACAATCTCTAAATGAGTTGGGGTGGTTCTGAAAAGAACTGTTGGATTAACTCGACGTTTCGATCAGTATGCTCTGATCGTCTTCGATCAGTATGCTCTGATCGTCTTCTGGAGAATGACGATCAGAGCATACTGATCGAAACGTCGAGTTAATCCAACGGTTCTTTTCAGAACCACCCCAACTCATTTAGAGATTGTTACTACATGGTGTTACCGCAAACTCTTCTATATCTTATTTCCACCATGCAAAGTTTCAAATCCTACTTATGTACATTAATATTATGTGCTTGATTTGTTTTCAGGCTAAGCCATTGGTTGGGATGATGCATCGTTCTGATTGTGGGTTTCTTATGGTTGACCGGAGTAAGGTTAAAGAAGATGAGAAAATAGAGGTCAGTCATTGGACAGGTGTTATTACACCATCATCGAGTATAAGGAGTTCCACACACTACCCTGACTCCAATAACTTTTAAGGAGTATGCGGCTCGAGTAGCTCAGTCGGTGTAGTCATTGCATGGAGTTTACCAATCCCAATGAAATGAAGAATGTAATAGAAATGTTATTTGTAGAAATATGAACTTTTCTTCAAAGATAGCCGCCCCCTTTTTTTTATAAGGATGGATTTAGCATCGACTTCTTTTTTTTTAAGTGTGAACCTGGTATATGAGAATGGAGCTGATTGAACTACATGTACATACAAATATGGTTTAACAAGTTATTTGGTGTTGGTGTTTTTCCCAAAATTGGTGTACACCAAGTTTGAAACATTTTTTATATACAACATCTACATCAACAAATATATATTGTTTTTTATATTTTTTTTTTCAGTTTGTTTTGTATTATTTCCTTTGTCATTTTTGTTTAAATATATTTTTATGTGACTTTTAATTTATTTTCTTTATCTTTTATTGTTTATTTTGTTTTAATGTAGGCATGTATGCTGTTAAAATGTATTTTAAATATATTTTCACAGTCGTTCATGCTCATTTGTTTCTGTTCCCAATTTTAACTTATCTTCAATGTTTGCTTTCAATTTCTGTCCAAAGATGTTTTTATTTTAATTGTTTTTATTTTAATTGTTTTTATTTTAATTGTAACTTTGTATTAATACAAATTTATTTTAAATAGGCTATATGAATATTTGTTTTAATTGTGTATAGTGGCTCTTCCGCTGTTGGTTTGGTGAGTGGGGCTGTTTTACGATTAGCAGCAATTAGACCACCATGCATATATGTGTGGTGTTTGGTTTGGCCATGGTGGTCACTGTCCTAAACTGATCCCTCTATCCTCACCCTGCTCTAATCACCAGGTGGGTAGTATGCTGAAGACGCCCAGGGTACCAGTCTGGTTGACCTACCTCAACGGCCGCTACTCCATGCTGTTCTGTACTAACGTCAGACTGACAAGCGACTGGCGGGCGGAGAATCGATTCCTGCTGCATTACTATAATGGTCAATCAGACCAGCTTAAAGAAGCTGTACTCACAATTGGTAAGTAAGGGTCATGTCACGCTGGGCGATATACAGGCAAACACTTCCAGGCAATCTCAAAAAAATTAAAGGAATTCACGTTTGAATTTTTCGCATTGTTGAGGATCGTAAGACATTGTTTACTCTTGTGCTACTAAACTGATATTGTACCATCATGCACTGTGGTAATGGGTTGTCTGCAAAGTTGCCTGCATACTAATTTGCCTCATATGACATGGCCTTAAAGCGGCATCTGATCTGTCAGCTGTCTACACTCATGATAGTGGCTACGGCCGGATTGCTGAAAAGTCCTCATCTTAAAAAAACAAAAAAAAAACAGTGTTATTGCAGGCAAAGGCCATAGGTTTAGCTATAGGCGCTCGGTGGTTTTCTTTCTTCCTGTATGTGACAAAGTGATCACTAAAGCCAAATCCATACTTCATGCAATTGCAAAGGCGAAGGCCAATTTGACGTGAATTTGACGTCAACTCTCCTTTGGCAGCGGTTTTCGCAAGTGAGTTGAGCAGAGTTGAACTGCTGCGAATTATTCGTTGCGAATTTGTGATGTCAACATTCGCTACGCATTCGCATTTGCAGGAAGTATGAACGGGGCTTAAGCCCTAGTTTTTATCCAAACTGGATTACTGTAGCTCCCTTCTCTATGGCCTAGGCCCCTATATCCAAACAAAAGACGATTGTTAGACAATATTTTCTTCCTGTATGAGCAGCTCTAAGAAACTGGACCCTGTTCAGTTTGTTCGGTAAGAGCTTTGCAACAGCTGTTTCTTTTGTCATTCAAACATTTTTGCCGATGTTTCTTTTTTCAGATACCAAGACAAGTGCTCCTAAGCAAAGCTTGGAAGACTTTGAGGAGAAGCAGCCGCCTTTGCTTGAGGAGTGCATTCATACAAGGTATTCATTCTAATCGAAGAGATATTTTCAAGCATGATCAGAATTATTTATTTTTTTTTTTTAATTATTATTATTTTTTTTTTTTTGGGGGGGGGGTTAAACAAAGAATTGACTAGAGTGGGATTCGAACCAACGACCTTCGGATTAACGTGCCGGTGCCCTACCAACTGAGCTATCGAGCCCTATATTGGCGGTGTCCCTATTTTGTCAATGTCTTTGTTCGGGGGTGCCAGTCAGAAGCCATACAACAGTATGATTAGAATTTGTGAGAAAATACATGGTTGGCATGTTTGAAAAGCGAAAGCGATAGCCTCTCACCGCTATGGCCACCTGGTTCAATTCCTGGCTAAGGCCATTATGCAAGTAGAGTTGTACCTTTTTTGTGGTGGTTTGGGGGTTTCTTTACCTATGAAAAATTGCCTAACATCACTATGGACAGCCACTTGAAAGTGACTTACTTAGACTTAGGGGCTCCTGCATCATCCGAGGCATGAGGCAGTCAACGCTCTCCAGGCAGATCGGTCAGCAGTCAGTGACCTAATGTCTCTCCAGCCTTTGTTGACCATATGAAGGTCCCGCTGGATGGTCTGGTGCCAGTTCATTTTAGGTCGGCCTCTCCTCCTCCTTCCCGGCGGGTTCCACCACAGGACTTGATTGGCGAGTCTCGAAGAGGGAGCCGCAAAACAAGGCCCAGCCAGTTCATGCACCGCCCACAGATTGTATTGGACACTGGAGTTTGTTGTGATCCCAAGATCTTCCTGCATCTTGAGTCGAACGCATCAAGTTTCTTCTCTTGACTTGATTTTAAGTGCCAAGTTTCGCAGCCATAGAGTAAAGTAGATAGCACGTTGGAATTGTAGAAGCGAAGCTTGGTTTGAAGAGAGACCTTCTTGCTTGTCCAGATCTTATTAAGCTGGTTGAAGGCTGCGGAGGCTTTACCTATTCTGCAGCTGATTTCATGATCCATTGATCCCTCGCTATGATGGAACTGCCCAGGTAGGTAAAGTCATCCACTACATCAACTTTATCTTCCCCAACGAGAATGTCAGGTGTTGTCTGGTGATCACCTGAAAGCATGATTTTTGTGTTCTTTCTGCTGATCATAAGACCCAGTCTAGCTGAGGCATCACTGATGGAGTCCATTACAGTCTGGAGACCCTGGGTACTGTCGGACAATGCTGCGATATGCTGCGATATTGAAAGTTAATTGAGGCGTCACCTGGAGTATGGTTTTTGGTTCACTGAGGTTTGGTGTGGCCGAGCTATCCTTTGAGGGTGGACAAGTTTACTGAGAAGCCATGTCTGCTAAGCAGACTATAAACTTGCATAGTATTCTTAATGTTATTGCGGTTAACAAATTTTTAATTTTTTATGTACTGATATAATTCTATGTATATTTTTCAGGTGCTATTTTAACTTTTAAATTTTTCATTGCTGTATTTTTGTATACATGTCTTACTCAGATTTTGTATTTATTTTGATGTCGTCATACAGCGTCATCAAAATTAAAGGCTTTGGAGTCACAGTTATGGAGTTAACTTTTTCTTTTTTTTTGAGGCATGCGTCATTGGTTTAATTTTTTTCTAGTTATGTTGTTTTGTTTATTCTGTAATTGTATTTTTCTTTTTGCATGGAAAATAAGTTGTCATAATAATGATAATATTATTTGGTTTTGCACTTACACCGATGTGTGTAAGAACTATGTAGCTAGGCCTACCTGGTACTTTCCTGAGTTGTGTGAAAACAAAATCACAGGCATACTACTCCTTTGGGATTCGAACCCACAACCTTATTATATTCTTTTTTAACAACCAATTAATTCTCCGTAATATCAACCAAATAATGTTATTTATCCTCGTTGTATGTTTAACATAATTTATTTGTTACTACCTGTAGGTGGCCAGATGCAGGAATAGACTGGAATGGCTCTCTTCCATTCATCTGAACTTGATGGAACAACCGCATACAGGAGTCATTTTGCTGTTCAATTAAAAATACAACTTTGCTGCACTTAAAGGCAGTGAACACTATTGGTAATTACTCAAAATAATTATAAGCATAAAACCTCACTTGGTAACGAGTAATGGGGAGAGGTTGATGGTACAAAACATTGTGAGAAACGGCTCCCTCTGAAGTGAAGAACTTTTTGAGAAAGCAGTAATTTTCCACGAATTTGATTTTGAGACCTCAGATTAAGAATTTGAGGTCTCGGAATCAAGCATCTGAAAGCACAGAACTTTTTGAAACAAGATGTTTTGTTCTTCCTTTATTATCTTGCAACTTAGACGACCACTTGAGCTCAAATTTTCACAGTTTTGTTACTTTATGCATATACATGTAAAAGACTGGTCTTTGACAATTACCAATAGTGTCTAGTGTGTCTTTAATCTATGTTCACAAAGCAGGGGTAATTTTTCATGAAATACCTTTTGTTTGTGTGAAACAAATCTGTTTTAAGAAGTTACTTACCACAAACAAAAATCTGATAATGAAATGTACATTTCATGTAACATTTTCATTTTTGAACTTATAATTATGTGGACAGTAAAATCATAAAGAACCAACTGCTTTCATATTTCTTCTTTTTCAAAAGTATTTTTTGTTCTTTGTTAGAGGTTTGTAAACTGTATTCATGGATTCCAATGAACTGTACAAATGACACAAATTATGATGGTTTTTTTTGTTGGGTAAAAACTGTTGTGTAGTATTTTTTAAGTTCATGGTCCAATTTTGTTTCAAACAAGAAATTAGGATCTTTTTATATGAGTAAGCAAATTATGAAAACAAATTTTTAAGTTTGTTTTTTCGAAATAATTTTTTTAAATTATAGATATGAATCCGTCCAATTCAGCTCCAATATCTGAAATATTATCCTACCTTGCCTTTTTAAAAATCTTACTCTTAAATAAAAAATATTAATTGGACCCACTCTTTATTTGTTTACTAAAGTATATGATTCCTTCAATTGTATTGTAAAAAGAACGATCCGAACTTTAGAAGTTTGTGACGTGATGTTTAAGAATTTTTTTCCTGCTATCATTTCTCAAAATTGCCAACTTAAATTTAAATTGCAATATTTTTCTAGTCAATAATTGCCTTAGATTACTTATAAATTCGTCCTTTAGTAACTTGCCTTGAAATTTTTACTTTTTGTGTTTTTTCGTCAATACACAGTACTTTCCTGAGTCCTGTGAAGAAAGTCCAGGGGCATAATACTCAGGTGGGATTTGAACTCAAAGCCTTTGTAATTTTAGAGCAAATGTTTTACCACTAGAACCACTTGCCCAGTAGCTAGAGGCAGTTTAAATCCTGTATTTTAGGAGCGAGTATTGTATCGTTTTGGTACTGAAGTTAAAAAAAAACACTTCTTTTCTCTTAAATTTTGTATCTATCAAATTTTCACAATATTGTATAAACTTTGAAAAGATTATACATCTGTAGTAAAGATGGTCCCCAAAATGAAATGATTTTTTCCACAAATTTATAGTTTTATTGTGTATAACTATATTTTAATGGGACTACATTATTTGAACTGTTAAAACAAACCGAAGGTATACTTTGTCTTTAAGCAAGAGTAGACTGTTTGCTCGGCAGAGACTCATTAGAAGGGGCCCGACTATTTTCTTTGACCCAGTTACTCTTGTACTCGGGTTTCCTCACCGTTACTTGGCTGCCAAAATTCTCACAAGTCATCACTCGAAACTCAAACTGAAAAATACTCTGCATCCCAAGTTGTGTACTTAAAACTCAACTGAAAGTATACTCGGATACTCAACATGCTCAACTGAAAGTGTACTCTGGTTGTTTGTTGTGACGTTAATCAGCCATAGTATTCATTCTAATTTAATTTGCTTTCAGAACTTTTTTTTTCCTATTAGAAAATTCAGCAAAATTGTCATTAAATAGCCTGAAAAGAAAAACTTAAAGGGAAGGTACATGTTTGGTAATTACTCAAAACAAATATTATTTTAAAAACTGACTTGGTAACGAGCATTTCAGAGCTGTTGATAGTGTAAAACATTGTGAGAAATGGCTCCCTCTGAAGTAATGTAGTTTTTGAGAAAAATATCCTATATTTACTAAAATAATAACAGACTTCTAGCTAGAAGTCTTTTATTCCTATCTGAAAGCACACAAATTTGTCCACCAAGGGTATTTTTTCTTTCATCATTTTCTCGCAACTTCGATGACCAGTTGAGCCCAAACTTTCACAGGCTTGTTATTTTATGCTTATGATGGGAAACATCAAGTGAGAAGACTGGTCTTTGACAATTACCAAACGTGGACAGTGCCTATAAACTAAGTATAAGTATAGCTCAGCCCATGTACTCAATTATTTTCTTTTTTCCCCCCGAGGACCAAGTATCATGCCTGGTAAATGGCAATTGACGCCATTGCTATAAAAAAAATAGTGGAATTAAGCTCTTGAAATAAACAAAAGTCTAATTTCTAGTATCCTTTGATGTATTCGCCTTTGAAAGGTACATGTAGCTGACATACCAAGCACATATTGCCCGCTAGAAATTCAGTCAAAATAATAAACAATCTAATGTGTTAATACCTCATTTTGCTGGATTCGTTTCGTTCTTTATAAAGTACTCGTACCTGCCGTCAGTTTCACAAAGAGTTAGGACTTGTCTTATCTCGAGTTAGGACGAGCAACCCGTCCTGACTTAGGATGGTATCAGTGCGTCCCAACGTCTGCGGATACGGAACTGAACTCGTCCTGAAGTCTTAAGATTAATCCCAAGTTAGGAAGAGTTTTGTGAAATCGACGACTGGAGATCCACTCACTCCCTGTGTCGACCCAAGTACCTGTAGCTACAATGTAACTGAGATCAGTGCGTTGATGCGCAAGCCACATATCACATCCTACATACAGCCAGCTAGTTTCCAACCCTGTATCTTCTTTTAAAGTCTTCACCATGTTCTTGATTTGCCTTCCTCTGCTTGGTTCTACTATAGGTTATCAACTCAAGATGACTACTGGAGTACTGGACTGACCGTGGTCTATACACAACTGAAAAGTACACAACTGAAAAGTACTCGACTTCAACCATTGTCAACACTGGATTTGTGATTGGTCCTGAAATTTTACTAGGCATTCTTCGCTTACATGCTGTAGCTAGCGCAGAAATTTGTGGCTTGCACCCACAGTAGGCCTAAGTGCAGTCATAGTCAGCTCAGAACTGGTAGTGTCGTGGCCGAGCGGTTAAGAGCACCAAGTGTGGGTTCGAATCCCCAGCCGTGACACTTGTGTCCTAAAGCAAGACACTTTACCATTTCTTCTTCCTTCGGATGGGACATAAAGGCGTTGGTCCCATGTGTCGTTGGTTCCATGTGTTGTGTAACGCATGTAAAAGAACCATTGCACTTATCGAAAAGAGAAGGGGTTCGCCCCGGTGTTCCTGGTCGTGGCTGCCTAATGCGCCGTAGCACCTTGTAAACCTTTATAAGTGCTACATGGGTCTCAGAATCCATCACTACAATAACCTATCTTTCTGAAAAAGTTTGTATATACTCAGCGCCTTCAGTACCTTGTTTGGTAGATACATGCACTATATACATGAAAGACTTCGATATTATTGTTATTATCTGTTACACCTTGAGTTAGTTGTTGCTACAGATGCATGTACGTGCGCTATTTAAGACTTTGATATCACTCTGGCATAAGATCAACAGGAGAAGGGAATAAATAACAACAGAAGAATTGATTTTTACATTATATTATATTTTATTCCTCATGATCATCAACTGTACACAGCAACACCCCAGACAGAGTTGACCGGTACCCGTTTAGTCTTATTGGTCACTACTACAAACATTGTATTACAGCAAATTGATTGCGGAAAGTTAGTTGAATAAATATTACTTTGTTGATGCCTTTCACGCACAATATGTGGATGTCTGTCACAGTATAATTCATATGTGCAGAGGAGTGTTTTATCACTGCTAAAAAAGGCATTATTGAAATAAGAAAAACAGCTTGTTTCATGAATTTTGTGTTTGGTCTTAAAACAAGATTTTTTCTTACCTCAAGGATACAAATTTTTAGCAGTGTAGACATCTGACAGCAATGTCAGTGAAAGGTTTAAGGGGAATAAGGTTGCTTTTTTTATCAGACATGTGTCTCAAATAAAAACATCAAATTAATACTTAATAAATCTACACATAATTCGGAAATTGGAAACAAATTAGAGTACTTTCCCCCAAGTAGTCCTTTCCAGTTTATAGCCCGGTTTATAGCTCATTCAGATGTGAAAAACCTGACATCACAAACCCGCCAACAAACATTTTGCTCAAGTTGAAATGTGTTCAACAATCGCGAAACATTCTCTGTGTTACTATACATAGAAGAAAAGTTGACTAGAGCGGGATTTGAACCAACGACCTCCAGTTTATACTTTGTAGTCCTGCCGTCGATTTCACAAAACTCTTCCTAACTTAAGACTAATCTTAGGACTTACATAGGACGAGTCCCAACCCTGCACTGTAGCATGCAGACCTTAAGATTAATCCCAAGTTAGGAAGAGTTACTAGTCTTAACTCGAGATAAGACGAGTCCTAACTCTTTGTGAAATCGACGGCTGGCACTTTACCAACCAAGCATGATATTCTTCATACTTAAAGCCATTATACACTTTCGGAACAGTTAAAATAAATAAAAGTTCACAGATTTACAAACTTTACAGGGTTTACTGAAGGTAATGGTAAAAGACTTCTCTTGAAATATTATTCCATGAAATGCTTTACTTTTTGAGAAAACATTAGAACAATTATCAATTCTCGACATCGAGAATGACGGATCTATAGTAAACACATGTCATGACATGACAAAACGTGTGGAAACAAGGGTGGGTTTTCCCGTTATTTTCTCCTGACTCCAATAACCGATTGAGCCTAAATTTTTACAGGTTTGTTATTTTATATGTAAGTTGTGATACACAAAGTGTGGGCCTTTGGACAATACTGTTTACCGAAAGTGTCCAACGGCTTTAACTCATTTATGATTTGTTTTGCCCAGTTGGAAAATAGGAAAAAGGAAATAGTGATTATATAGCCTGAAAAATAAATAAAACCATACACCATATGAACAAGTAGTTCAGCCAAAGAATTATTTTCCTACTTTTTTTCCAAGGACCAAACCTCATGCCTGACCAATTGAGCTGTCAATAGCCCTATTTTGACGGTTCTCCATATGTTGTTGATTTCTTTGTATGGGGCCAGTCAGAAGGTATACGTACAACTGCTACATGTAGCTGCTGTGTAGACTTGTGATGCCAAAACTAGCATCGCAATTTCCTGATATATAGACCAGGGCTTAATTCCTCAAACATGTAAGCACAAAAGCTTGCTAAGCAGAAAAAAAATCTTGCTCAGCAAAAGATATGCTACCAGCCAAAACGTCATCCATTTACTGTTGCTGTGACTGGTACCCCACTAACTTCTTTGCTTAGCAAAGAAATCTGCTTAACCATGTTAACAGACTTTTTTAATGTGGTTTAGCCTACTATTTGCATTTTTGTTACTTTTCTTTGTTGAAGACGACCAGTGGTGCATTCTTCTGGACGTTGTCTCCCTTGGCAACCAAGATCCTCTCTATTGTCCCTTTCTTTGGAGCGCGGATCACATACTGAAAATGAAGGAGAGAATGTCGAAGAAATGTGATAAAAATAATAGTACTAGATGTAAGTTCTTATACATGTATAGCACTTCATCATACCCCTACACATGCCCTAGGGGCTACACGTACATGTATGAGACCTATTCCTTTACAGCACCATGTAACCATTCAATATGCTACCGATCCGACCAGGAACACCTGGGCCGACCGCTGCTCTTTAAGATAAGTGCACTGGGTTCTTTTACTTGCTTTACACAACACACAGGAACTACAGCTTTACATCCAATCCAAATGACGCAGCAGTAATCGGTAATAAGTAGCTTTTTTTACTAGTCAAAATTCAAATGAAATAGTGATTGTGTCCACCACTGAACTAGTTGGCCAGACCATTTGATTGGAAGTACTTGTCTGACTGATCCTCAGGTGATTTAACTGGCATTTGGTCAGCGGACCACTGTTAAAGGAAAACAACACTGGTTTCTTACTTCCATTTTCATAGACTCGAGGGCCAGTAGCGGGTCCCCTTTCTCCACAACAGCTCCTGCCTCAACGTAGAGGTGCGTAATGTCGCCCTGCATTGGAGCTCGGTCGCCCATGGTACCTGAGCTGGATTCGCCAAGGTACGCTGGCACAGGTTGGGTCACCTCAACCCCACCAACCTGAGGATATGTAAAGTGTAAATAGTTATTTACTTGATAATTGAAATTAAAAAGCTTCAGCCACTTGAGTCGATCCCTTGGCTGCCACTTTCTAGGTTGTGAAGTAGTGTGAGTGAGATGACTGGCTACAGGTGTATACGGCAGAATATGTGGTGGAGGGCTTCTGGTTCGCACCCCTGAACAAAGATTTTTAAAATATAGGGAGACTGATCCTAAACAGCTACTGAAACATTGAGGTAAAAACCATAGAAATAGAGCACAAGGTTCGAGTAGAATGTCTCGTCCGACCTACCTCTGCGAAGAGGTGAACAGCGCCCTTGTACATCACAACTTTTGTCTCTGATTTCACCCCGTTGACCGTCCCAACTAGGTGTGCTGAATTATCCTCCACTGCTGTGAGTTTCCCTTGGAATTCAAACGTTTCCTCACCAACCTGTTATCAAAAATGAAATTTGGAAGTTAAGACTGATAAAACAGGGCCTAATTTTATGGCTCGCTCAATCACAGAATTCTGCAAAAAAATAATCATAACAAATTGAGATTTTTAAATATTGAATGGCTTCAAAATATAACCTATACACAGAAGAACAAGGCAATGCCTCATATGAACCACATACTTTAAATCAAAGGTCTCCAACATCAGTAGTTTTCAATGGCTTTTCCCTGGCTAAAACAATTGACTTTTATTTGCAGTGTAATCTGGAATGAAATCAACAATCCTTGCCAACTGGGTATCTTCTTCTTTTACTAAAAAAACCTAAATTTCGATTTTCAGTTGTTTCTTTTGACCCACCCACCCACAGTTTTGAAGAATTTATTTTGTTGCTATTTTGAATGGCCCCTATTCCCTTATTCAGACTGGCATAGTTTAAGTTAGCTTACAGACAGTCAAAGGACTGGTTTTTGTTTATATTACCTTGACCATGAAGTTTCCTTGCGATCCGTAAGTCACCATGACGTCAATTGTCTTGTCGTCTTTACCGGTGAATGTAATCTTCCTGCTCAGGTCCTCGTTGACTCGTACACCACTTCCGAGGGCAAAGGGCGAAAAGGGATCTGAACCCCGAACAAAAAAGAGGAAAGAAAAATGGGGATTCACTATCAGGATTGACAATGCGTGATATTTGGTTCAAGGACAAAGTGTGGAACTATCTATTGATTACAAGTGGCAGACTTTTCATGCCATTAAATAACCATTTGTATTAGAAATCAGGTTAAAGTAGAAAGATAATCATGCCTAAATTTAGAGGGAGTGCCAGGTCATTCCATGCCTGCATGTTCATGTTTCTAAAGTCTTTGGAGTGCTTGTATGGCGCATGACTTTCAGTACATCACAACTTTGTACGCGCGTGTGAAAATGCTAGTAATTGGACGCAATTCCATTTCAAATGAATCTTGTTTTTACACGGTCACCCTAAACTGCATACAGTGAGACATATCACAAGATCAAAGAAAAATGAGAGGGGACCAGTTGCTCATTGACTTGATGCCTCTTTTGCACGTTACAATAGTTGAGCAGGCTTTAAAAGGCTGAATAAAAATGTGCTAGATTCTAGCACATTTTTATGAACCAATTCCAGGGGTGCCTCTTGGCAGTTGTTGGTTGTAACCAATAGCTCTTTCGGTTCTTGGCCAATGATTACCCAATGGCCAATCACTGGTCGACGCTAAAACACAACCCATGTGTTATGAGCGAGCAAGGCATGCTGAGGAAAAAATGGCGCGGTGAAATTGATTACCCATGGGAACAAGGTTGAGGACAAGGAGACTTTACCTCCGGTTAAAACAGCCTCTTTCTGACCCCTGTCCTGTTCGAATAGTATCATGGCTATTGAAGCCTGGCACAATGTCTGACTGTTGAGGGCGCCCTTCTTCTTTAACAGTTCATCTTCGTGTAGCGGAATAAAACCTGTGTGTACGTTGGCCTGAATGAATTCTGGATGCTTGGCCAGGTCGTCTAGAAACCTGATGTTTGTTTTTAGACCAACGATCTACAGTAAAAAAAAAAGAGTAAAAAAAGACAAGTTTCTCTTGATCAAATGGTTTTACATATTTTGTATGCATGAATTTTGTTCACAATCCATTGAAGAACATTCTAGTTTCCTGAATCATAATTTCTTGATTTGTGTAGTTCATAATCTTAGATATTATAAAACAATAACAAACTCGGGCTGGACTTGAGCCAATGACCTCCGGATTATTTAGGCGGCACTCTCCTAACTGGACTATCTAGCATACTGAGCTGGCAGTTAGCAGGCTGGTGCTTTGGGCCCCCTACTCAGGGTCACTGTTCCTGTGGCAGACCACAAACCACCTTTGTGGACACCTTGTGCCGGGACTCTGGCCTACGACAGGAAGAGCTGCGTACAGCAATGGATGACCAACGTGTTTGGAGGGCCATCATCCGATGCTCCATATCGACTGAAAGAATGAATGAATCTAGCCCTATGTCATGTATATTGGCGGTCTCTATATTTTGTCAACATCTTTGTTCGAGGGTATCAACAGTCTAAATCATACACTTACATGGTAATTTCTGAGAGCTTTTCTAAGTTTTTCCAAGGCACTCGTTCTATCCGTTGACCAAACCACCAGCTTAGCAATCATCGGATCATAAAATGTGCTGACCTCATCACCTTCAAAAAGGAAAGAATTAATGACATTATAAAAAGAACTTTTATATACTGAAGGGGCAGTTCACTGATCAGTGTTGTACTTCAACTTCAAATGATCCCAAGTTGTGTGTGGTGTTGAACCGAGGACTGCACAAGTAAAACTGACTTTGCTTTACATGGGATCAGGCAAACCACCATAATCAGAGTCAAACAGTTTAGGTGTTGAGCTGCCATTTGGTCTGAAAATTGTGAGAGGGATTGGGAACATAAGCCTTCATCGCACTACTTGTTCCTGGGGTTATCCCCGGGAAGAATGGCCGGCCCTTTTCACACCATGATCTGGTCTGCCCCTCCAAAAGGGCATACCTGTGGAATGCCCACTCCTGCTTCTGAGTAGGGGTAATAAGTGGTTACCCTGGCTATTCGTAAAACGTGTAGTTGAAACCCCTTGATATAGTTATATCTTGTTGGGCCCCTGCACCTAAGCCCTCATGCCCCCTTCCAATGTTGGTTCTTATTGTGCGGTCTCATTGTTTGCTCTCATTGAGTGGTCTGCGCTCCCATCAGCATTGATCGGGGGGACAGGGGAGAGAATGTTCAGTCAGGGGGGAAGGGCACAGGGAGTGTTTACTGTCCTGTTGTGAATTGGGTGGCCAAAGCATTTTGGCTGGGATTGTAGGCTGGGACAGTGTTAACGTTCGCTGGAGTAACCATGGGAAAACTCCCACGGCCCTCCCAGGGCTGCATTCACTAGGGATAAGAGATGCAGTGTTGAAAAGAACTCAAGTGGATCCCTCATTGAAGTTGGGACTAAAAAATTAAATGCAATGTGACTGACCCTGCCTGACACCAGTCTCTATCCGCACTGTCTCGTTTGCTTCAGGGGGTGATAGATGGACTAAGGGTCCAGCGCCTGGTAAGAAGTTATTATCAGGATCTTCAGCGTAGATCCTAGCTTCAAAGGCGTGGCCGTGAAGGCGGAGCTCTGATTGGCCGAGAGGAAGAGGGTCACCACCGGCAACCTATTGAAAAATAAATGTGTTCAAGTGTATAAATGGGTATCTGCAAGGGTAGAGGTTATGTAATCCACTGGAGGGCCACAGCAGCTCAGTGCTGAATTCACCCCATGGAGCTGAAAAGATTAAAGGAATGTTTTTGGCCCAATTGGGCACCTTTTTTTCTCAGAAATTCTTTTTAAATTTCTGATTTTTAGTGTTGGGAAAATTAGATTTTTAGATTTCAGATTGCAGCGACACAAAGGTCTTTTTAGGCTGGAGTGTACACATCTCCACAACACTAACTCAACAACACGAGAAAAAAAAAAATAATAATAATAATAATAATAATAGTTTTGTAGCCACGTTTGGAAAATTTTAGGAGGCAGGTTACATTTTTACCTTTAGTTGCCATTCTACCAGGTCTGTTGCTGTTACCATCTCAGTCACTGGATGCTCCACTTGAAGTCTTGTGTTCATCTCCATGAAGTAGAAATTTTGCTTACTGTCCATGATAAACTCCACGGTACCTGGTGAGACAACAAAGCTGTTAGTTTAACAACCCTTTGGTTACTAAATTATTTGGGCATTAACAACCATTTGGGGACTGCATTGTTTGACTACTCGAGCATTAAGCAGACACTCTTGCACAACAGAAAGCTTTTGTTCAAAGGCCATTTTCACAAACTCCATTATATCTTTGAGGATGTTTTTCAACAAAAGTGATTAATAACAAAGTTCTTACTTATTAAATTCCCTTTCATAAAATCCACAAATCATTTAGATCGGTCAATAAATGACCAAGTTCTTCGTTTTTCTTTCCTTAGGGTGATCTGTAATCACAAACACCTTTTTGTTCATAACCATGGCACTCTGTAGGTGTTGCGCATTTCGGATCTTTAAACTCCAATTTGAAAAAACAAGCAACCTTATTTTTATTTAACCATCACTGGAAATATTTGAAAGTCAAAAGAAAGTCTGCTTCTAATAACCTCAAATGATAAACACACAGCACACATTCGCAAATATGCATCGCTGTGGAGACATCTTTTGTTCTTTCCATTGTCCCTGTACTTAAAGGAACACGTTGCCTTGGATCGGTCGAGTTGGTCCTTGAAAAGCGTTTGTAACCGTTTGTTATAAAATGCATATGGGTAGAAAGATGTTGTAAAAGTGGAACATAATGATCCACACAAACATGCCTCAAAATTGAACGGTTTTCATTTTACTTCGTCGACTAACACGGTCGGCCAGTTATGGGAGTAAAATTTTTGACTCCCATAAATGGCCGACCGTGTTAGTTCGCACAGTAAAAGGAAAACCACGCAATTTCAAGGCAAATTTGTGTGGATCATTGTATTCTACTTTAAAAACATCTTTCCAACCAAATGCATTCAATAAAAAACGGTTACAAACGCTTTTTATAGACCCAAGGCAACGTGTTCCCATAGACTTTGTACACAAAATTGCTTGTGGAGCACCCTGGTCTTTAGAATTTTCCCATGGAGTCCTTATATTTTCCCTTTTTGATCTGTCCTTGATCTCCAGAAGGTACCGAATGTGAGAGCATTATTTGCTGAACCATACCTGCTCCGACGTAGTTGACGGCCCTTGCCGCTCTCACAGCTGCCTCTCCTATACTCCTGCGTACTTCCTCAGGAAGTCCAGGCTGTGGGAAGAAAGAAAAAAAAAACATGAAGGTCAAATCCAAACACTGTCAGAGCATGTATTGCCTCTAACCGGGCATGGGGTAAAAGATACTTTACTTCTGCAGCCCCTTCATAATGGAGCGAATGATATTATGGAACTGATCATATTAAACTTTCTCAGATTGTTCAAAACTTCCTTCATGACTCACCTAATGGAGATTTGCATAAACATGCCCTTTCTTTTAATGTGTTGCTGTGCAATGAGCATCTTTAGATAGTTCAACAACAACATTTTTAAAAAATCTTCTGAATATGTGATTTTTAGCCTATATTTGTGGAATAGTTCAATTAAAGTTAAATTGCTGTTCTTTAGGCTCTTAATTTTTGCAGGGGTTTTCTTGGTAACGATTGAGTACTTAACTGATAGCTACATGCATAGACCTTTATCATGGTGCGGCAATCTTGATTTTTCTCCCATTCAAATCATTGCAACCAAACCGAGTCTGGAAGGACAAATAGTCTGGTTCTTTTTTGTACAATGAATGTTTTAGCATTCATCGCTGCAACGGGATACAAGGAACATGACCAAGACAAACTAACCGCAGGAGCTTCTTCAATGATCTTCTGGTGTCGTCTCTGAACGCTGCAGTCTCTCTCAAACAGGTAGACATAGTTGCCGTGTTTGTCACCAAAGACCTGTACCTCAACGTGCCTGCAAAAAAATATAATAATAATTACCAGAACCAACGCCAGGATTTCTTGCAACTTGTTTCAGTTTTTTACAGTCAAGCTAGGGCATCAGAAAAACAAACTTAGATTATTTTAAGCATTTACAAACGTATTATTATGACATTGTTTTACTCATTTCTCAAAAACTACAGCACCTCAGTAAGTAATATTTGAAGGGAAGCTTTCCACTATCATTATCTTCAAACCCTGTAAGTTTAATGTAAATCTATGGACATTTTGAAAAAGTACCCAAATCCTTTAAACAGATAAATACAAAATCTTTCAATTTCATTGAGCATTGAAGAGTTTCCCATATGAAAAATTAGACAAGTAATCTCCTAGTGGTTGTTCCACAGCTCAAAAGACTAGTCTAATGCTGAAAGTGTTACTTTAATATCAACACACCTTGGTGTCTCCACAAATTTCTCCACCAGCATGACGTCATCATCAAAGGATTTCAGAGCTTCTCTTCGTGCAGAGTCTAGGGCCTCATCAAAATCGTCTGCCGTCATCACGATGCGCATACCCTGAAAAGAATATCAGTACAGGGGGTGAGAGTCAGTACTGAGAAAGTAGTTTCAAATTACATGAACTAGGGTAACATTTGTTAGCTCCTGGGATGTCAGCAGTCAAGAGTGGGGGTTTGAATCCCGGTCATTACACTTGTGACTCTGAGCAAGAGTATCTTGGAAAGAGTATCTGGTTCAATAAGAATGGGCATCAACCGTACCTTACCACCGCCCCCTCTGACCGCCTTGAGCATCACAGGATACCCAATCTTCTCTGACTCCGCCCTCAATCTCTCCACTGATTGGTCCTCACCATGGTAACCTTCAATGATTGGCACACCAGCCGCTGACATGATGCCTTTTGACGTGCTGCCAAGAAATCAAGGAATCCATTTATTCTAATTTTGTTTACAATACAATCAAGAACATTGCAAAGATGATGAAAGAAGATATTGGGTTGGAGACTACAGATGAACTAGCTGGCTGCATGGGGGATCATCATGTGTGGCGTGTGTACATGTATCATCGCGCTCATCTCAAGTAACTACGGTCAACGGAGTGATTAGAGACCATAGCAGCCACAAAGTGGTCAAGAGCCCAACTTCTAAACCCCCACCAAAAAATTATGTATGTTTCATGTTATTTTTGTTGACATCTTCACTGAAAACAAAGTTGATTAAAAATGAGCACCATTAGTGAGATACAGGCATGGTTAAGATTATACAGAAAATGAATAATCTCTATAAAGGGTTTATTGAAGTATTTCACAGTGGCCTCTTTATTATATTTTATGTCAGAGGTTTATACCGAAATCCAACCAACCTTTTGATTCCCATATCTCTGATAGCGGACGACGGCGGCCCAACAAAAATGACTCCTTCCTGATCACACAGATCGGCAAACTCTGTGTTCTCTGAGAGGAATCCGTACCCTGGGTGGATTGCCTGAGCCCCCGAGGCCTTAGCGACATCGATGATACGCTGCTTATTGAGGTAACTCAGCTGAGAGGCAGCTGGCCCGATGCGGTATGCCTCGTCCGCCTGAGGTAATCAATCAATCAATCAATCAATCAAAAGAAATTTTGTAAAGCGCCAACATCAAAAGTTTGCTCTATAGGCGCTGATGTATGGGGCAAAAACAGGAGAAACGTTAATGATGATACACCTCCTGAAACAGGTGAGCTTTCAGGAGTGTCTTGAATGTATGCAGTGAGGTGGTATCTCTGATGTATTCTGGAAGTTTGTTCCAGATTCTGTGGCCAGATCAAGTAAGATCAAAGCAAAGGGGAAAGCTAGAGTCAGTTGGCTACATCTCAAGTATTTCTTCCTTCATTTTTTTTTATTATCTGAAATCAGCAGGGCTTTTTGTTCCATTGGCTTTTTGTTCCAATGAGCCAATGACCCTGTTGGTTGCAGTTGGCCCGAGAACAGAAACTTTCCTGAGTTCTCTGTAATGTCCATCAATAATAAACAATCCCTATTTTCTAATATCTGGTCTGAACTGAAACTTGAGTAATGCACACAGAATGTGGTCTTACCATTGCAACATGCATTGAGTTCTTGTCGGCATCGCTGTACACAGCCACCGTCTGGATGCCTAGTTTACGTGCTGAGCGTATCACGCGACAGGCTATCTCTCCACGGTTGGCAATAAGCACTTTGCTGATTGGGGCTGGAGAACCACCTAAGAAAGTACATTAGGTCATCTAGTTAAAGGCAGTGGCACTATTGGTAATTACTTAAAATAATGTTTAGCATAAAAACTTACTTGGTTACAAGCGATAGAGAGCTGTTGATAGTATAAAACATTGTGAGAAACGGCTCCCTTTGAAGAAACATAGTTTTTAAGAAAGAGGTAATTTTCCACGAAATTGATTTTGAGACCTCAGAATTAGATTTTGAGGTCACGAAATCAAGCATCTGAAAGAACACAACAGAGGGAGTCGTTTCTCACAATGTTTTATACTATTAACAGCTCTCCATTACTCGTTACCAAGTAAGTTTTTATGCTAATAGGCCTAATTATTTTGAGTAATTACCAATAGTGTCCCGTGACAGAAAAATACAACATAGGACTCAGACTATACCTACCTGATAAGTTCCTGCATGATTTGATCCAACTTCCATTATTCCTAGGTAGAAAAAAAGAAATAAAAGAAATATAATTTTAATAATTAGGGTTAAACTGTTACCATGGTTACAATAATTTTAATAGTTATTTTTGCTGCGCAAAGGTGTCTTTTGGAGGGATATTATTTTATTAGGTGTGCAAAAAAGACATTAAAAAAAACAGTTAAAAACTTAATGGTTTTATTTGCTTTTATAGTTCATTTAAATTATAACTAAAATTGCTCTTGCAGAGGTATACCTTACTCCTTTTTTCTCGAAATTTGTCATTATCGATCGTATACAACGCCTTTGAACAACTTTGGTTGATTTTGGCGCTATATAAATTCCCTTTGATTGCTTGATTGACTACACTTTATACAAATTTTGAAAAAGGAGTACAACGCCCCACTTAAAATTGGTCCACTGCAGTACTAATGGGTCTACTGCAGTACAGGGGATAATAAAACCTACCATTTTTATAATATCGTAGATTTAGGCCTAATTTCTCTTTTAATAAGCCTCTTTGTTTAAATAACTAAATAAAAGGTCCATTTGGCATTTGACTCAATTTCCATACAATTGATCCGTGCTGATCTGCATCATCTCCTTAAAACAGGATCATCATTACAATATTACTTAGTTTATGCCAGTCAAGTATAATTGTCATCATGTAAATAGTTTGTTCATTGTAGGGTAGTTGATGTAACTATGGTTTACACCCACTCCTAGTCCTACTATTCAAAATCAAATGACAAAGGAAAGTTGAGAACCTCAGTTCAGCTCAACTCTACTAAAAAAATATCAACAAAACTTAGTTTATAAATGAAAGGTAAACAAAAAATACACACCACACACAATTTGAGTAATAATACAATTAGACCTATTGCAAATTATTTTTAACAAATAAAATGAAAATCATTTTTACAATAATTAATTTTTATTAGGCTAGTTAGGCCTAGTTAGTTTTCATTAAAAAAGTTGTCATTAAATTAAATAATTTTATTTTATTTTTAACGTAAAAAAAAACAGACTAAAAAAAAACTCACAAGAGTGAAAGGTTTCCGTATCCTGCCACCACGTTATCATTATGAAATAAATTAGGGCTATATTTTTTACTCACATAAGATGTTCCTTTTAAAGTAACATACATTGACAAAAATCATACCTTCCTTGCAGAAGAACATCAGCAGAAAAGAGCAGTCGCCTTGCTCTCATGAACGTCGCCATGTTGATATTGAGCAAAACTGGACAACAGAGGGCGGCATGCATTATTGAACTTACGCCGTGTCCGAATGGGCGACTTTGACTACAGCTACGGCTAGATCAGCGCGTCTGTCAGTGTTGAAGAATAGCAGACGCGCGTGCCCTAGCCGTAGCTGTAGCCGAAGTCGCCAATTCGGACACGGCCTCAAGATTCAAGAAAATCTGTGGCCCTTTTCGAAATTACTGGATTTGGCTTTGGGTTCGGCTCAGGCTATCGTCGGCCCTGTCGGTTGTTTTAATTTGCGCATGCTTGGAGTGTACGTGCTCAGGGCTTCAGACGAGAGGGGACGGAGCCTCAAGCCGAATCCAAAGCCGCAACTTAGGTTTCGAAAAGGGTCTGTCCCATCACGACGAAAAGTGGCCATCTGCTAATCTGGTAATTAGAATAGCAGAAAAGCAGTTGTATGTTTTTTTGTTTTTTTTTTAAATAATGAACCTTTCTACTCACACGTTTCTGTTCTGAAAAGCAGGTTTTTCTATCTCCTTATCATGAGAAGAGTAAAGAACGAAAACTGGTCTGGCCATAATTGTTATATTCGGCCGTGTCCGAATTGGCGACTTTGGCTACAACTACGGCTAGATCAGCGCGTCTGACAGTGTTGAAGAATAGTAGATGCGCGCGATCTAGCCGTAGCCGAAGTCGCCAATTCGGAAACGGCCTTCCTCTGCTGTAATTCAACCATGGAGGCAGAAATGTAAAGACTCGGTCTCTTTGGGGGCCGGAAAGTGGCCATCTCTTTTTCTCTCAGAAAACCAAATCACTTTGTCGCATGAGAGTCTTTCGTCTGACAATCTAGAAAGGGACACACCACAAAGACTTGTAGATAATATTTTAAATAAATTGCTCAACAGTGTGGAGCAAAATAATTATTATAAAAACGTCTTTGGCGCGCTACTTTACTTTAAAGGAACACGTTGCCTTGGATCGGTCGAGTTGGTCTTTGAAAAGCGTGTGTAACCGTTTTTTTATAAAATGCATATGGGTAGAAAGATGTTGTAAAAGTAGAATACAATGATCCACACAAACACGCCTCGAAATTGCGTGGTTTTCCTTATACCTCGTCGACTAACACGTCGGCCATAATTTTATGGGGGTCAAAATTTTGACTCCCATAAATGGCCGACCGTGTTAGTTCGCACAGTAGAAGGAAAACCACGCAATTTCGAGGCAAACTTGTGTGGATCATTGTATTCTACTTTTAAAACATCTTTCCAACCATATGCATTATATACAAAACGGTTACAGACGCTTTTGTTTTGACCAACTCGTCCGATCCAAGGCAACGTGTTCCTTTAAAAACTTTTCAGACCCAAATCATACATTACTTCGAACTAATTGTACAGTCATTTGACCAGTTCGGGATCATTGACCAGTTCGGGATCACTTCAACTTTGCATTAACCAAATAATTATATCACTTCCCATTATTACCAATTTCTGTTGATAAATGTGAAGATTAACACCCATTAAACCAACAAACCCAAAATAAGGTGCCAAACATCATCAGCAAATAAATTATGGCTGATTTCCTGAAGGTTGTCTGCGAAATTTATCATTTTTTCGTTTAAAAATGTAGGTTGAAAAACACTGTTAAAACTTTGTACCTTTAGAATGGGAGTGCCGGGGCAAAAAATATTTATGTAAACTGATAAAAATGTGTAAAAAAACATTCCTGTAAATACTTTGCAGTCATCTAGTTTCTTTGAGGGGACGAAGTTACCAAAATCTTCTTGGGGGGGGGGGGCAACATACCCTTGACCAGTTCGGGATCACTCAACATCTCATTGCGTCAAATGGTGCCGCACTAACTTACTAAGTATGGTAAAGTCATACTACTGCAGTAGAAAGTTTATTTAGATGATTTTGAGAAACATTTCTTCAACAAAATCTTGTAGATTTTTTTTGTGAGAAAATTAAACTTGGAGGGGTCAACAATGCTTTTTAGGATCGCTTCACTTTTTCATTTGCCTTTGCTGTTGTTTTGTGGTTTTGTCGCTGGGTTTTTGCGCTGCTATTGAAGACACTTGCATGACATTCACTAAACAAATGAAGTCCAAGTCCATGCCAACACACCTCTGAAGTTTCGTGTCCTTGAGAGACATTTTTATGAATGGGAGTATGGGTTTGCAATAAAGGGCACTCTACTGATTCAGAATAGATTCAACTGATCCTGAACTGGTCAAACAGGTGACGATACTTTTCTCAAAGCCTCTCCAAAAGAACTAATCTTTTTTTGTCAGTGAATACTTGGTGAGTTTTATGTCATGTTTAGGTAAACTGATAAATTTTTCTGTTTAAGATATCAAAGAGATTGCAACAAAGAACAATGTGAATTCAAAAAGTGATCCAGAACTGGTCAAACAACTGTATCTCAAAATATAATTCATGAAATCGAAAACTGCTGTTGGTTGGTGTTGCCAAACGTGCCTTTATTTATGCCTACACCTAAACCACTACCTAGCTAAAACTGAGAAAAAGTGACACTCGCGGAAAATGGGGAGATCCCGGACTGCATCAACAGAGGGCGCTTTCACCAGTCTCTGAAAAAAACAAAACACAATCGATGTGTTTTGCTTGAAAGTTCGAGAGGGGTGACTTAGTGACTGGGGAAACTGTCCCACAAAGTAAAAACTTTCAAAATGACTAAAGATGTAAAGAGTGACAGTGTCAGTAGCCCAAGTTCCGTCGATGGTGCTGACAAGAAGAAAATGAAGGATGCACCGAGTGCAATGACCAAGGTAGGTCACGGAAGATGTCAACTTCCTATTTTTTGATAAGTTGTCCAATTTCCGGACAGTAACATTTTTACACACAGGCAAAGCAAACTTAATTTAAAAAGTTCTTCCTATTTAAATAAAATAAAAGTAAAATATATTTGGTTTAATAAATATAACTTGTTCTACCTGATTATAAGAAGCTAACATTCTGTCTAGTTTGTACACACCATGGATTTGTGAATTGAAATGAAATAAATAGTAGGCCTAGTATAGTAGGCCCTATTTTATTTATTTTAGTTAAATTACATGTAAGTTAAGTTATTATAAATATTATAAAGCTAAACTTTTTTATTTAAAAAAGATATACATGTAGGGTAGGGCCTATTTTATTAATTAATATTATATATAATATAATTATATTATTTTTCCCGAAAATAAATAACTGATTTGTGGCGCATTTAAACTAAAAGTTTTAAATCAACATACTGTCCTGATCTGCAAAAACCCTCTTGTGACCCTTTTATTATAGGGCCTTCTACACATGTACTACTACTAGGAAAAGTTTACGTATCACGCCACTACTTTTTCATTCAATATGATTGTACATTAGGAGTATCTAATTTTTCATTTGATATGAAATACTAAAGTATCTAATTTAAATGTACCTCAGTGAGATATTCCTTTTTGTAAAAATGAGTGAAAAAGTGGTGGCGCCATATGGAAAATTATCATGATCTAATTTACCTTAATGATGAGATACATAACAAAAAATATCCCTTTTGGTAAAAAGTGGTGGCAGGATACGGAAAGTTATCCATGCTGTTAAAATAGAAGTCAAACATTTTGAGCCTTCGTAATGCTAATTTTTTAAATGATTATTGACAGGAGAGAACGTCAATGCCCATGTGCATGTGTGCATTTCTAATTTGCTAGTATGTCCTGTCGTTGACCAAAGATGTCTCTTTTACCATGACGGCATGTTTTATAAATTGTGAACTTGTCTCCTAATTTGACTATTTCAGGTTATTATCCGGTGCCTGCCCCCTACCCTGTCTGAAGCAGACTTCCTGGAACAGGTTTCACCCCTTCCAGATAACAACTACTTTTACTATGTCAAAGCAGACAGAAGGTGAGTTGCATCGATTTCACCAATCTCTTCCTAAACTTAGGATTAATCTTAGGACTAATTAGTACGATGAATTAAGTTCCGTATCCATAGACATTAGGACGCATTGAACTCATCCTTAGTTAGGATGGGTTACTCGTCCCAACTCAAGATAGGATTAATCGGAGCGTTTCGTGAAATCGGCTGCAGAACTTGTAATTACATGGTTGTGGGTTTGAATCTTTCAAAATACATGTTAGTAGCCACTGCACAAATACTTGATACTTGATGAAGAAATCCCTTTACAGCTAGTGAAAGCTAAACTGGGATGATGTTTTTTTTTTTTTTTATGCAAGTCACCAGACACACAAGGCCTGAAGGCCACTTCAAGGTGTGGGGTACAATTTGTTGTTCTTCCAATGACCGTTATCACCTACTCCAAGGGCTGAAACTGGGTTACCCCTTTTACAGTTCATACGGATGTAGGCTTGGGTATCATCAATCAGAAGCCTGGCTGGTAGAGCAGAAAGCACTACCTCCCCAACTTTATGTAGCAAGTGTCACGACCAGGATTCAAACCCATCCTCTGCTGATCAAACACCAGAGCTTGAATCCGGCGCTCTTAACCATGACGCCGTCACCAGTGGTGCAATAAAAGTGTATGACAAGACAAAATGAACATTATAGACACTGTACATTGGAGGGAGAAACTAGAGGAATCTGTCACTCACTTGCGGTCACATTACCCGAATCTCCAGAAGGATTGCAAGATTAAATGCTTGGATGGAGGGTGCACTGACGACAGTAGAAGCTAATCTATTCCAGATCCTGATGGTACGAGGATAGAATGAATATTTTGTAGCAGTCCAGGAGGAAAAAGCCACGCCATATTTTAGGTGATGATCAGGGCCCAGTTTCATGGCTCTGCTTTCCGTAGAATTCTGCGCTTACGATCACGATTCCCCGCTTGACATGCTAGCGCTGAATTTCTGCGCTAGCCTTGTAAGCGTAGAATGCCTAGTAACGTGGAGTACGCACGCGCACGAGCCAAAATTCACCGCTAACCCGTGAAATACGCTTGCCGTAAGCACAGAATTCCCTGCTTCCATAAGCACCAATTCTGTGCCTATGGTAAGCAGAGCCATGAAATTGGGCCAATGTCTCAAGTGTTGGGGTCTAGTGAATCATAGTGTCTTGATTTGTGCAATAAACAATAAAAGCTGTTAAACCACTGTTCCTGTTGAGAGAGATTGACTGTTGCCAGCTTGGCATATATCCCATTGTGTGAGTTTGCTTCTAAACAATGCAGTTTTTTGTTTGTCTTGTATAGCCTTGGACCCAATGCATTTTCAAGAGCCTACATCAACTTCATCAACCCTGAGGAGATACTCACATTCCGAGACCGATGGGACGGCTACCTCTTTACTGATACAAGAGGTAATCACTGACCAATTCTAATTTTAAAGTGCTCACTGTACACGTTTGGCAATTACTCAAAATATATACTAGTATAAAACTTGGTAACGAGCAACAGAGAGCTGTTGAAAGTACATGTATAAAACATTGTGAGAAACAGCTCCCTCTGAAGTAATGTAGTTTTCATAAAAGAAGTAATTTTCCACTAAAATATTTCAATTTGATTTCGAGACCTCAGAATTAGATTTTGAGGTTCCGAAATCAAGCAACTGAAAGCGCAAAACTTCGACCGTGTGACAAGGGTGGTTTTTCTTGTTAGTTTATATTATCTTGCAACTTCGATGACCAAATGAGTTCAAATTTTCACATGTTTGTTAGTTTCTGTATATAATGTTGAGATACACCAAGTGAGAGTACTAGCCAGCAAATGTTTGTATTCTTACATAAATATCCAGGACTCAATATCCAGGAAATAAAATTTCAGGAAATCTCTGGGGTTTGGGGTTTGAATTTTGTGTTTGTTTTTTCCACTGTGAACACCAGCTCCCCGTTTTTAGTCCGCCTGTGATCTATCTTCCTGCAATTTTCTAATCTTCTTTCACACAAAAGCAAACTGACAATGAGTTCCACAGCCATTGCAGTGGTGCCCTGTGCTCTTACTGTCATGCCCTGTGCAAGGTTCCAATACAAATTTACATTTTCTTCATAGAGGTCCACCCCACAGGGGGAAATTACCATGCCCCTTTAAGAGCAAAGTTCAAGGCCTGTGTTTGATAACAAATCCGGAACTATTGCTTCTGTAGGTACAGAATATCCAGCCGTTGTGGAGTTCTCTCCGTACCAGAAAGTCCCCAAGAAACTCGGAAGGAAAGCCGACCCTCGCTGTGGAACAGTTGAGACTGGTAAGTTTGGACAAGTGAACCCCGCCTCTTTTCGATAAGTGCACTGGGTTTCTTTCGTTACATAATAACACACAAGACATACAGCTTAACGTCCCATCCTAAGGTCACAGCAAGAATGGTTTAAAAGTTTTCTTAAAAGAACACGTTGCCTTTGGATCGGTCGAGTTGGTCTTTGAAAAGCGTTTGTAACCGTTTCTTATAAAATGCATATATGATTAGAGAGAAAAGTAGAATATAATGATCCACACAAGTATCACTCGCAATTGCATGGTTTTCCTTTTACCTCGTCGACTAACACCAATTGACTAACACAGTTCGCAAAGTAAAAGAAAAACCACGCAATTTCAAGGCAAATTTGTGTGGATCATTGTATTCTACTTTTAAAATATCTTTCTAACCATAACGCATTTTATAACCAACAGTTTCAAACGCTTTTCAAAGACCAAATCGATCGGTCCAAGGCAACGTGTTCCTATTAAGGACACAAGTGTCATGACCCAAACTAAAAACCCCACTTTTCTGATCAGCACCACTAGAACTTGAGTCCGATGTTCTTATCCGCTTGGCCATAACACACCACTAACAAGGAAGACTTTTTGGTTGTTTCTTATTTCAATAGATGAGGACTTCTTGGCCTTTGTGGAAGCCTTCCAGGCTGAAGTAGAACGTCTTCCCAGTGCAGAGACCTATCTGGAGGAGCTAGAGGCAAAACTTAGTGAAAAGGAAGGTAAACAAACAGAATGGCGTTGTCTTTATTTGTGTAATTATTATTATTATTTTGTTGTCCAAAACAATGCAAAAAGGTCTTATTTTTACTTCCTCATTTACATTCAAATATTGCTACTCGTACACTTTGAGGTGATGAGAAACACTTTTTGCATTCATTTCTATTTGTGTCATTAGAAACTTCCGTATTTAGTGCTCTATAAATGTTGTAATCATTATTATTATATTGTTGTTGGCAAAAAGACTACACTTTTTTGCATTTTGGTGTAAAGTATGTATATTTGTGTGTGTGCAGTTCTTGAAAACATTTGTTTCTTATGGAAATTGAAGGCCATTTTGTCACAGTTTCAGTGGTTTCCAACTTGATCTTTTTGTCTATATTCTGTTTATATTTACATATTCATGTGTAGTCTTTTTTCTTTGTGTTTTATATTATATTTTGCATTTTATCGTGTACTTCGATTGTGTATTTTTGTTGTTGATGTACCATACATAAATGTTTTATTTTTGATGTAAACAATGACGTATGAGTTGCTGTGTTTTCATCTTAAGCCTCAATTATGTCAGAGATACCAGATCTACATGATAGAAACCTCGTAACCACGGTATTCCGTGACATCACATGTTTACCAACAAAGAACCACAGAGCCTGGACTTCCTGATTTGTTGACAGCTCAAAGGAAGAAAATGAAATGTGATATTTTTGTTGAGATTGCACCAACTTTTCATAGAAAGGTGGCACATCTCTTAAGTTTAACATGTTGTGCTGACACACACAGCTATTTTTTATAATTCTTGAATTTATGCCAAAATCATGATACAAAATGTAAAAATTTTCCATTCGAGTCTGTGTAGTATCTCGCTTGAAAGGTCACTCATTTTTCTAAACAAAAGTCCATATTCTGAAACAAAACAGCACTTATAGTTCTTCACAACGGTTTCTCAGAAAAGTCATGTCCAAAAATAAGGAATATTTTAGCCATGACTGTTTGGTATGTGTGGGCATAATGTATGATGATGATTGTACAGATATGAATTGTCACTATAGTCAGTTACAGTTAATGTTTGTTTAGAATTGACTAATCCGCTTGTTTAAATGTATTTCCAATATTCTATTGGTTTTTACTGCAAAGTCAGGTGCTGAAGATCTGGCTTAGGGTGTGCTGGTAACTGCTCCCCTCTGGTTTATCCTCCTCCTTTATCCCCCGTTTACACCCCCTTTTTATCCCTTTTTAGAATTTGATATTTTCGTTTATGTATTTTATGTAACTTATTCTATTTTATTCGCCTTTTCTACTTTCTATTCCCCCTTATTCTGTTTTTATCCCTTTTTAACGTTTCCTATATATTTTTTTTTCTATGTGTTTTTTTATGCAACTTATTTTATTGATAATTGTAGGTTTAATATGATGTCTAATCACCATTTGCTTTTTGCCTTAAATTTGCCAATTACAATTAAATTTTTATCTTGAGTTTCTACTTATCATAGGCTTACATACAGTATGTATATAAAAGGTAGGCCTACTCTATAAACCCATTTTTGTATTACTATTATTATAATTAATGTATTGCCACAAGTTTACTTTGCCTAATGTTTGATTGATGCATTGTTGACTCTCGATTGTTCCTTTTGTTGCAGCTAGAGCAATTACACCCTTGCTCACCTTCATCAAGAACAAAAAGTTGGAAAGAAATGTAAGTAACTGAAACTCCTCAACTCTCGTAATAAATTCTTATATAATTTTACATAACCACAATACTTTGAAGTGCAAAGTTTGTTAAAATGCTTTATACGATCGAAAGCTGCTGTAAGCTTCTGAAACCAAAAGTTTTGAATCCAAACCTTTCCTTTAAATGTCCAAACTGTGCAGAAGGTCCGCCAGGAGGCCAAAGATGAGCGGAAACGGAAGGAGAGAGAGCAGAAGAAGAGAGATGACGAGAGACGTCAGAAGAGGGACGACGAAAGAAGACGTCAACGTGAGAGGCAGAGACAGAAAGAAAAAGAGTCAAAGGAATCTGACAAATCAGAACCACAAAAGATTAAGGTATTGTTCGGCTATCTGGTAGTCAGTTTGGTCCTTCCATTGCAAAGCAGCCAAACTCAACAAAATTGTTTTATTTATTCGAGATCGCTTCTCGGTAAACTGAGGGTGTTTGTTTTTTTAAATTTCAAAGTTTCAAAGGCATGGTATGTATTAAAGGCACTAGACACCGTTGGTAATTATCAAAGACCAGTCTTCTCACTTGGTGTATCTCAACATGCATACAATAACAAACCTGTGAAAATTTGAGCTCAAGTGGTCATCGTAGTTGGGAGATAATAATGAAAGAAAAAACACCCTTGTCACACGGAGTTGTGTGCTTTCAGATGCTTGATTTCGAGACCTCTAATGCTTGATTGCTCGAAAACTACGTCACTATAGAGGGAGCCGTTTCTCACAATGTTTTATACTATCATCAACCTCTCCCCAATACTCGTTACCAAGTAAGGTTTTATGCTCATAATTATTTTGATTAATTACCAATAGTGTTCACTGCCTTTAAGCCTGGGTGACTAGTGTGGTTAATGTTGAAGTCGTGACTATTAATTGCTTAGTCGAGCTGTGGCTACTGCTTTTTCAACTAGTCGGTTATTTGTGCCACCACAACTTCCACAAAAAAAAGTTGCGACTACCTGCTTGTTGAACCAATTGTGTCGCTGAGGGCTATTCCTGACAACATAATTAACTTTCGAAACACAATCAGACATCAGTGACACAATCCTTCAATCCTTTCTGCTTGAATGTTACTATATTGCGCTAGTGACACACAATGTCACAATGCATCTTGAGAATTAAAAATTTGGCACGAATAGTGTTGTATTTGCAACTATTTGAGGTGCGACTAGTCAAGATGAATGCATCTTGAGAATTAGAAATTAGTTGCGACTAGTGTGCTAGTCACAACTATTTGAGGTGCGACTAGTCAAGATGAATGCATCTGGAGAATTAGAAATTAGTTGCGACTAGTGTGCTAGTCACAACTATTTGAGGCGCGACTAGTTGAGTAGTAAATTTCAGTAGTCGCCCAGGCCTAGTTGCTCCCATTTTTAACTTTCAAACATTCCATAATGACAGTGGATGATGATTTTCTCCTGAAATGATGATCAAACTAAACAATTTCTTCGTTTTTGTTTTCTCCTGATGTAGTTGCTGAAGAAACCTGAGGGAGACAAGTCTAACAGAAGGAGAGATGAACCCACAGCTAGTTCCAAGACGGATGACAGGGGGAAGGAGAGAGACCGAAGGGGAAGAGTTGATGCTGTCCAGAATAAAGGGCGGTCCGATGATAGGTAAAGAGCTAAAGATAACAAATAGATCTTTTCCAATGTAATAGGTAAATTGCACATAGCGCTTGAGCAGTAACATTTTGGTTGGCAAAATGAGGAAACGTCGCACTATTTTGTACACGGCTAATTAAGCTTGGGCGGTCCCTTCGGTTACCCGGTTCTACCCGGTTCCAAGTTGAAAACCGGACTTGCGGTTCAACTCTTCTGTGGAACCGGGTACCCGCTTTTGTCGGTTCCGATTTTAAAAGACCGAGTCCCAATTATAAAAGGCTCTGTGGAGCCGATCCTGCGACGAACCGGCTCTAGAAAATGAGGCTTGATGTTGAAAGCGGTGACCGCAGATACAGTGTGCAAAGGCTTCAAGCCGACATGAGTATCAACTATCACATGTGGTTGCTGCATACACAGTGCACACACATAGGCATCTTCTACAACCACCACATGTATGCATGTACATGTCATGCATATACATGTACATGTATAGACAGCACGTTGTGATTGGCTGCCGATATATCCATATTCATAAACGCTAGCCCCGTGCACAAAACACACAGTGCTGTAGGTATGTATGTACAGGCATGTACAGGCATAGTACACTTGTATGTACAGAGACGACACACTGCATGCACTACGAATGTACTGCACTACGGATGTACTACACTACGGACATATGCTACACAACGATCATACTGCCGGCTAAATCAAAGACTTGTTTAAATCATAGAGTAAGGACAGAGCAGGGAAAATAGGTGCTCGGTGGCACGATGTCTGATCATTGGGGTGGGTATTCTGGTATTTTCGTTAAAAATAGATCGGCTCCAATTGTGTGTGTGTGAGCTCGGAACCGATGTCTGATTAACTTGGTTATTTTCAGTTCAAATAGATCGGCTCATTTGTGTGTGTGTGTGAGCTCTGGACGGGCGGCTTATGTTTTTTATTGAATTGGAACCGGGTATGTCTCAGAACCGAGCTTTTTTTCGGAACCGGAACCGAGCCCCAAATTTCTGGAACCGCCCAAGCTTACGGCTAATGGCCGCGGGACGCAGACGTGATTGTGCATCTGCTGAATGCGCATCTCTATTCCGTAAGCCAACCAATAGGGTCTGTATGCATGAGTGAATGTATAAGCAATATTTCTTCAGAAAGGTCTATTGTTGGGAAGGGTTGCAATTGAAATACTAATCAACTTGACCTTGCTTCAACTACATTTTTATCTTACTTTTCACACTTTTCAACAAAAAGGATATTTTTAGATGGAAATAAAAGAGTATTGAATAGGTCTTAATTGACTGTTTATAACCTTGCGATAAAGGACGTCGCCTTAAGTTCGTTTCTGCATCCCAAGGACATGAACCTGCTACTTTTAAAAGGCCTGTAAGACCTTGTTGCCAATTTATTACTCCCTAATAAACTAGCAATTAAAGACCGTGTCGTACTGAGCTGACAAAATTAATGTTCCTTTGATTTTTTGTTTGTGTTCTCAGAAAAGAAAGAGACTTCAAGTCAACATCCAAAGATTCCCGCACAGGGTTTCAGAGGGATACTGAGGAGAGAGATAAGTCCAGACAGAAAGACCGGGACTGGGAACACGAACGGCGAGACAGAGATCAACACAGAGACAAAGAACGCGAGAGGAACAAAGATAGAGATAGACAGCGCGATAGAGACAGAGACAGACATGCTGACAGAGGGGCTGACAAACACCGTGACAAAAGGCACGATCAGGAGACCAAAGCAGCCCCTGAGAGACGCAATAAAGGTAGGTGGCCCTCAACTAATAAGAGGCTGATGAGACCAAAAGAAAGTGTTTTTGAGAAGATACCAATTAAGGACCTCCACAGCTGCCAATTTTGATTGCCACACTCAAAACTAACCCTGATTTTAGTGTGTGAAAAAAAAAAAAACTTAAAAGTAACCAACTAAAACCAGACAAACGATAAAATGTTTTCACCTAGACCTAGAGTCTACACAATAGCTTACTAGCCCAGGGGTCGATTTCACAAAGAGTTAGGACCTAGGAGATATACAAAACGTGTGGCTGGTCCTAAGTTTGGACGAGTAACTTGTCCTAACTCGAGACAAGACTAGTCTTAACTCTTTGTGAAATCCACCCCTGGGCTTAAATCTCTGGCATGTGGTCAAGTGATTATTTCGTTCTCTGCTACATGCATTCATCAGAAGTGTTTGTTTAACTTGACCTAGATTCTGACTCAAGGGGACAATCCCAGCGAGAGGATCGACGTGACGGCGGCCGTCGAGACTCGTACAAAGAGAAGCCTCCGAGACAATCTCAGGGGAAGGAAGGCGAACGTGACAGGAGAGATGTCGAGTCATCTCGCAGGAACAGCACCAGCGATAAAAGACCCGACAGGAGCGAGGGCCAGTCGAGGACTACCGGGCAGGGTAGTAGAGAGGGGCCTAGTAAGAAGGAAGAGAGGGACGTGGGGGCTAGGGCCGACAGGAAACCAAGAAGTGACTCTCATGAGGAGCACTCGGAGAGGTCGGCAAAATCTGGTCGCGGGAGGGACAGGTCTGACCGTGACCGTGATCGTGTCCGCAATAAGGTAAAACTTCCCTTTAGGAATGTATGAAAATACAGGCACAATATTTTTTTGTAAGTTTAAACCAATGTCTTGTAAATATTGTACTTTTGTTTTTTATTTAAGGCTCTTAGCTTTTATTACAATATCGATTGTATAATAGTTTTGGGTTTTACCCTTAAATCGATGTGTGTTAGCACTGTATACTCAGTACTTTCCTGAGTAGAGCTCTGTGAACAAAATCACAGGTGTATTAATTTAGGATTCAAACTGCTGCCAGCTATCGGGGCAATCTCGGTGGTCTACTTGGTAAGACATCTGCTCTAGAATGGCAAAGGTCGTGGGTTCGAATCCCAACCCGAGTGATATGCCTGTGATTTTTCACAGAACTCGGGAAAGTACTGAGTATATAGTGCTAACACACATTGAGTGTATTATAGGTAAACCAACGTTAATATTCTTGTAATATTCATGATGAAAATTTAACATCTATTTATTGATCTTGATATCTATTTACTTGATAGGACCGGCCAGCCATGGCCCTCTATCAACCAGGCAACAGGGGAGGAGGCTCTAAAGAGCAAGATGACAAGGAGGGCGGAAGCAAGTCTAAAGATGAAAGGTCAAGCCCTGTCGACTCTCTGCCGGAGAAGCCAAAGTCAGGAGAGGACAGACGAGAAGGGCGAAGAGATATTAAAGACTCCAGTCAGGGTAAAGGTGGCTCGAATCCGAGACCTTCCCAAGGAGGAAAAGATGATCAACGCAGGGATGAAAGAAACAGAAAAGACGGGAGGGGGCCCAAGGATGGGGATCACAAGGGCCCGAGGCAACATGGAGGGAGGGACGACCGACCAAGAGAGGGCGACAGACGGGGAGACAGAGGGGGCGATAGACAACGGGATGGCGATAAACCCAGGAGTAGTGGAAGCAATGATTCGTCTCGCAGCGGAACCAGCGAGAGACAACGAGGGGGTCAAACACCCCGAGACAAACCCGGCGATAGACCCAAGGGAAGCGATGGACGAGGAACTACACCGAGGGATGTTAATAGTCGATCCTATGATAGGCCTAGAGACAGGGGAGGTGATAGACCGAGGGGTGGTAACAACGATAGACCGCGTGACAGGGGTGCTACCAAAGGGCCTACTAGGCAGCCGGAGAGGGATCAGGGTAGGGGTAAGCCCGGGGTACACTCTGGAGGAGATAAGACTGGGAGTGATAAGGGGAAAGAGAAAAGCAGCGACAGACCTGGGGATAAAGGAAGTAGTGATGGGAAGAGTGGGGCAGCTGACAGCTCAAAGTAGATTGATATGTAGAATAGAGAGGTTTAAGTTTAAAGTCTGCTACGTATTATTTGGTTTATGGAACCGTTCGATTGTTTTAAAGATGCTGAACATTTTTGGTAATTGTCAAAGACCAGTCTTTGCACTTGTATCTGAGCATATACCTAAGTATTGAATTGATTTCAGCTGAGGTTTAGAAATCAAGCATCTGAAAGCACACAATTAGGCGACAAGGGTGTTTTTTCTTCCATTATTCTCTCGCAATTTCGACGACCAAATGAGTTAAAACTTTTACAGGTTTGATACTTTATGCATTTGTTGAGATACACTTAGTGAGAAGACTGGTCCTTAAGAATTACCAAAGGTGTCCAGTGCCTTTCAGATGGCTCGTATTTTGAAATTATTTATACCAATATTTGATTGGTAACCCTCCTACCCTTGGTAATAAATTTAATGAACCATTTGAAACCATTCATTTGCAAGAGTTGCGTATGGTTGTAGTCCGTGACACAACTGTGCACTGTACAAAACTGTGCACATTTATTATTTACTCTGTGGAGATGCAACCACTTCATGATATCTTTAAGGGCAGTGGACACTACTGGTAATTACTAAAAATAATTAAAATAAAGATTAGAGAGGAGACTGGTCTTTGACAATTACCAAATTGTTCTGCCAGTGTCTTTAAAGGCAGTGGACACTATTGGTCATCACTCAAAATAATTGTTAGCATAAAACCTTTTTATGGTGACCAGTAGTGTGGAGAGGTTGATGGTATAAAACATGGTGAGAAATGGCTCCCTCTTAAGTGCCATAGTTTTCGGGAGAAAAGTAATTTTCCACGAATTTGATTTCAAGACCTCAAGTTCTAAACTTAAGGTATCGAAATCAAATTCGTGGAAAATTACTTCTATCTAAATGCACACAACTTCGTGTGCAAAGGGTAATAATAATAATAATAATAATAAGACTTGTAATGCGCACATATCCACCCTGCTGGGTGTTCAAGGCGCAGTAAAACCAAAAAAACAAAACAAAAACAAAACACAACACAAAGAAAAAAACAGACAACAAAATTAGTCATTGAAAACCTGTGACATAAGATAAGTTTTGAGAAGAGACTTGAATTTTGCAGTACAAAGACAAGATCGAAGATTAAGTGGTAGAGAGTTCCAGATGCGTGGCGCGGCTGAAGAAAAAGACCTGTCACCCCATGAGTGTCGAGACTTGGGTTCAATGAGGAGAAGCATAGAACTTGATCGAAGATTCCTTGATGGAGTGTAAACTTGAAGCAGTTCAGAAATATAGTGGGGAGCCTTGCCATTAAGAGCTTTGTGGACAATGAGCATCAGCTTGAAGATGATTCGTTGAGAGATAGGGAGCCAGTGTAGTTGTTTCAGAATGGGGGTGATAGAACAGGATTTTCTAGACAGTGTCACAATGCGGGCAGCAGTATTTTGGAGCCGTTGAAGTCGGGAAATCTGGTTGTTAGGAAGACTGTAGAGAAGAGCGTTGCCGTTGTCAAGACGAGAAGTAACAAATGCGTGAATGACCTTTTCAGTGGCACTTTTGTCCAAGTACTTGCGAATCTTACCTATATTCCTGATGTGATATGATGATAAACGAACAATGTTGTTGATGTGTGGCTGAAGTGTCATCGATGAATCAAAAATAACACCTAAGTTCCGAGCTTTCAGCGAGGGAGCTATCCGAGCATCACCGATGGAGATGTATGGCACTGAAACCTTAGTTAACTGTTGACGTGACCCAAATAGAAGGAACTCTGTCTTATCATCATTTAACTTCAGGAAGTTTTGTTGTGTCCAACGTCGAATCTCTTGGATGCATTTCTCAAGTCTTGCAATAGATGCATTGGCGTTTTCTTGAGAAGATTTAAACGTGATGTATAGCTGAGTGTCGTCTGCGTACACATGGTAATTCAGATTAAATTTCAGGATGATGTCACGAATCGGTAAAGTGTATAGCGTAAACCACTGCGGGCCGAGTACCGACCCCTGTGGCACAGAGTAGTTCAAAACAACAGGGTCGGATATCGCGGTGCCAATACATACATGCTGAGTTCTATTGTAGAGATACGATCTGCACCATGCTAGGGCTGTGTCCTCTATGCCAAGGTGATTCTGGAGCCGAGAGAGAAGGATGTTGTGATCGACAGTGTCAAAAGCAGCACTCAAGTCTAGCAGGACTAGTGCTGTTAGGTTACCATTGTCCATTGCAGAGAGAATATCGTTGCTCACACGGACTAGTGCAGCCTCGGTCCCATGGAAAGGCTTGTATGCTGACTGGAACACGTCGGACAGGTTGAAAGTATGAATGTGATCAGAAATACGTGATGAAACTACTCGTTCGATGACTTTTCCAAGATATTTTAAGTTTGCAACCGGTCTGTAGTTTTTGAATATCTCCTTGTCCAGGTTTGGTTTCTTGATGAGCGGCCTGATGTAGGAAACTTTGAGGCTATCGGGGAAACAACCGGAACTGAGGGATTCGTTTACAAGCTTAGTGATGTAGGGTACAAAAATATCGATGTTTTGCTTTATCATGGATGTTGACACTGGATCCAGCTCACAGGATTTTGAAGGAGATTTCATAATAACCCTTTGAATCTCAGCAACAGTCGCAGGCTCAAACACAGATAGTCTACACTCTGGTTGAAGTTGTGGCAATGTCTGCGGCACGTTGTAAGGGACTGATGAAAATGATGAGCGGATGTCTGAAATCTTGGTGACAAAGAATTTCTGGAACTCATTTGCTAAGTTCTGGTCATTGTAAGTGGATGGAAGGACAGGGGTTTTGGGTTTGAGCAACAACTTACCAATTATCTTGAAAAGCTTCTTTTGATCTCCTGAGGATTCTTGTACTTGAGATGAATAATGGATGATCTTTGCCTGGTTGATCAAATTCCTAACTACTTTACATTGGTTGCGATATTCTTGTCGTTGAATTGCCAATTTGCCATTTTTCCGCCACTTCCGCTCCAGTTGACGACAGATCTTTCTCGCTGTACGAATATCATCATTGAACCAGGAGACTTCAGTTCGGACCTTGACTGATCTCGTTTTCCAAGGTGCGTATTTATTGTTTTTTTCATCATTATCTCGGAAGTTCGATGACCGATTGAGCTAAAATTTTCACAGGTTTGTTATTTCATGCATATGTTGAAATACAACAAGTGAAAAGACTGGTCTTTGATAATTACCAATAGTGTCAGCTGTCTTTAACTTGTTACTTAGTACATTTTAGTTGCTAGACTGCATTGACTAGTAATTTTAAAAAGACAGATTGACTTCACTCTTCATTTTATCAACTCATTTCTCATCCAGCTTGTTAAACTCTCTGACAGTCAAATTTTATTCATTTGGGAAAGTTGAAAGAAGCTTTCTTTTAAAAAATAAAGGTTAAAAAACCCCAAAATGTTCACTCAGTGTGCGAGTTGTTGCAGCTTATTTGTAAATTTTTTTTGAAAAGATTTATTCTTATTTTAAGATTTCTTTGTTTTTTAATTGTAACACGATTTTTCTTTGTTTAACCTTAACATTTTGAATTTTTTTTTCGTGTTTAAAAATCCAGAAGCAAATACAGTACATGGTGTCAACCAAAAATGGCAACAGAAGCAATTATGCAACAAATTAACTGCCATGTAGCAATTCTTTTTGTTTTGTTTGTACTATATATAATCAGTGATTTCATTGGATAAGTGTTTTGATTGGTGTGAGGTCACGTTTGGCAGCTGCACTTCTATGTCGTCTGCATGTCAATGTAGGTGAAAAGTGAAGATGGACAGGGATTGACCTAATGGAGGCAACTCTCTTACGTAATTCACGAGCCTTTAAGTGTGACGTCAATGAGCGGCTCTTCTGTTTGTGTATAAGCCAGCCGTATATAGACAGCGCAATGTAGACTGGCTCAGAGGGACTGGGCCAGTCTACCAAGCTGGATAAATCTATGGGTGCGTTTGAGTAACTTCCCTGGGTCTACTTAAAGGTACTTGCAGGTACAGGTACTTGCAGGTCCTCTTCTGATTGCAGGCCTCTTTCATCAGATCTTCATACAACCTCCTGTTAACATTGCCTGTGCGCATGTACGTGGGGGTTGGTTCGTCAATGTCATATTTGAAGGGTTGGGATGACCAGATCTTGTCTAGTCTTGCCTCAAAGGATTTGACACTAGGTGCTGTCACAACAAAGTTTGGGAGTCTATTCCATGTGTCTGCTGATAGGTGTTAAGAGGGAGAATGTTCTTACATCTAACCGGGCATTGATCTTGTTGATTTGATACTGATGACCCCTTGTGTTTTTGGTGTTAAGTTGGATGAAATTTGTTACATGCGAGTCATATTTCCCAGTGAGTATTTTGAACATCTCGATCATGTTTCCTCTTGTTAGTCTGTAAGCTAAGGTGGGTAATTGTAGATACCGTGCGGTGCTCACCCGGGTTAGCCCCAGCCTGACAAGAGCTAAACGAACGATCACGCTCTCGTAATGACGTGCACCTGGGGCCAGCCCCCAAAAGTGACCCACACTACAAGCATGCCGTGCACTTGGGGCTGACCCGGATGAGCTCTTGGAATAACGTCAAAGCTATTCGAACGCACTGGGGTAGACCGGGGTCGACCGAGGGAAGCTAAACGAACGCACCCGTTATCACTATGCCTCAACCGTGTTCCCAGTGGCGAACGATCGCGTTGCGCCCTTTTTCTTTCCTATAATTCCCGTGGTGGTCGTATGAGTTATATTATAAAACAAAACAAAACAAAACGAAAGTCCTGATATTAACGGATATGAGGCCAACGAGTTAACCGAAGTAGAGCTTATATAACACAAAAAAGCGAACACACACCGTTGTAGTGTTAGCAGCTGTTCACTAAAAAAAAAACACACAAAAAAACCCACAAAAAACAGCAAAATTTTACTAAAATCGAAGTGTAATCTTTTATTTACCATATATCACTAATGTACTACACCCGTGTTAATAACTACTGCAGAATACAAACCGTATCACTGCACACTCGACCCTTTTCACGAGAGCAATTCCCTTGGTAAATTGTATAGCAAAGTTGTACTTCACAAAAAGCACCTCGGTCGTTTAGAGGAGACAACAATGTTGTATGAAGGTCCCTAGTAAAATATTTTCCAACATTGCTACCAGACCTGTTTTGACCACTTGGACAGTAATTTTTGTAGAAAGGTTATATTCAAAACACAACTACATGTATACAGCAAGTTTTGTGTTAAATAACCAGGCTTGGGTAGGGGTACTCGCAAAGTGTTTCACCCCTTTTTCAACTGAAAGTCCTCGTGTTATATGGAACCGAAAACACTTGACACAGTTAAACCATTGTCAGCATAGTGACGTAAACTTGGGGACCCGCCCCCTTCCGCTTTCTCACCCCTGAATGTGGTGTACTCGGGTCTATACCTACACAATTTCGGAAACTTGTTTAATTTGACAACATACATTTTAGGTGAAACTTCTCGACATCTTAATAGCGGATCAAACCCTTATAATATGTCCAAAGCCTTTGGCTTGGAAAGCTTCATGGAAGGAGAGACCACGCCCCGAGTGGCGCAGGCTTCGCCACACTCGACTCGCGCACGTAGTCTCACCTTCCAGTCGCTTGGGATCGTGGCTTTTCAGACTTTTAAACTTTCACGACGGCTTTTCCGGTGTTCGTGCCAGAGAAAAGTCCCATAAAAGCATCAAACATGTTGTCGAATCCTTGTGTTACGTGCTCCTTGTATTTCAGTTTCCCCTGCAAGACGAAACATTTACATACTAATTATATTTAAAGGCATGGACACTATTGGTAGTTACTCAACATAATTATTAGCATACAACCTTATTTGTTAACGAGTAGTGGGGAGAGGATGATAGTATAAAACATTGTGAGAAACGGCTCCCTCTGAAGTAATGTAGTTTTCGAGGTAGTTTTCGAGAAAGAAGTCATTTTTCACGAATTTGTTCAAGACCTCAGATTTAGAACTTGATTTCTCGAAATCAAGCATCTTAAAGCACGCAACTTCGTGTGACAAGGGTGTTTTTTCTTTCATAGTTATCTCGCAACTTCGACGACCGATTGAGCTAAACGTTTCACAGGTTTGTCATTTTCTGTATAATGTTGAGATACACCAAGTGAGAAGACTGGTCTTTGACAATTACCAATAGTGTCCAAACTTTAAAGCCATTGTACACTTTCGGTAAACAGTATTGTCCACAAAGGCCCACACTTCGTGTATCACAACTTATAAATAAAATTAATAACAGACCTGTGAAAATTTAGGCTCAATCGGTTATCGGAGTCGGGAGAAAATAACGGGAAAACCCACCGTTGTTTCCGCACGTTTCGCCGTGTCATGACATGTGTTTACTGTAAATCCCGATGTCGAGAATTGATAATTGTTTTAACGTTTTCTCAAAAAGTAAAGCATTTCATGGAATAATATTTCAAGGGAAGTCTTTCACCATTACCTTTTGTAAACCCTGTAAGTTATTTCTAAATCTGTGAAATGTTATTTGTTTTCTGTTCCGAAAGTGTATAATGGCTTTAAAGAGGAATTATTTTTAAAAAGCGAGGGGAGTGAGCAGTCTAAAGTTATATAATTCAAAGACAATATTTACACGATTTTTCTATAAAGACATGTAAAAGCTGAAACCTGCTCCGGACTACCGGTGATTGCAAAAGTGCATGGATCTCAATAAATTGGTTTTACATATTATTTCGAGCTAGTAAAATGAAGTTGATTGATCGGGAGTGGTCTCCAAATTATTGGTTTAGCAAAAAGAAAAACAAACCAATGTTCTAAGTTATTTTTTTTTAAATTTTGATTCATAATTTTCCACATAACAATGTTCATATTCTTTTGATCATAACGGATGTCAAAATGCAATTAAGGACCTCAATAGCACAGAGCCGACCATGTTTTAAGATTGCAGGGACAGCCGTTCGCATAATTACATTGTGTGTAGCAATTTCAGCTTATAAGGGGATTGGAGGCATTGCAAGATAGGTGTCATTAATTGGTTTGCGTCGATAATTATGTTTCTACTTGCTGGATGGGTATTGTTCTTTTGAGCAATCAGTAGGTTAAAAAAAAAAGCACCCATCCGCAAAGTCCAAAACAATCAACATTCCTTAAGAAGATCTTTAAAAACTCCTTCTTATTACTATACCTCTTTAATCCAGCCAATGTTTCGTTGGATCCACTCCGGGTAGCGGGCAAGATGTGAAAATATCATGAAACCTTGCATCTTGATCTCCTTGAAGACGAGGGTTCCTTGGACAGCGGGAACTTGAGCGAGAAAAAACCCAATTGATGTATGGGATTTGAGGCAATGCAATATTAATGCTTTGCGGTAACAGTGTGAATCTTCTTGCTGGGTTTATAGATTTTTCGGAATTTGGGAGAGTTCATGTTACTACCGCAGTGTAGATTTTTTTTTGGAAATCAGGAGAATTCTCAGATCTGAAAATAACTGTCCTGCTTTTTAACTACAACATTGGATGGCGTGAAGTTAGAAAATTGGCCAGGACTACAAATGCATTTGCTTTAGTGGACTTCTCGTTGTTAACTTCAATACTGCGGAGTGAATTATTAATTGATTTTTCCATCCCAGCAGGCATGAGTTTAAGAACGCGCCATCTGACAGGCATGTAAGCTTCGTTTTTGAAAAGGGCAGGGGCACCAAGGCATTTTCTCCTTGGTATAAATAAAGGGCACCATGTTAGGGAATTGTAAAATTCTACTGTAGCATTTCAAGGGCACAAGGAATTGACCTGGGGGCATGGAGGCAATCACCTTTAATTGTTGCATTCCGTGAAGTATCAGGATTGAATCAAAGATGTGTGAGACCCCTTTGGAGGGCTGGGATGGGGGTAGGGATCTGATTGTGTTTTGAATGCGTTGGGGTAGGTATTTGGGAGAGGTATAATTGGTTGGGAGTATCGTGTAAGTTGTACCTTTAAGTGGAGCTTTATCATTGTAACCGGAAATGGCGCCACAGCATCCGATGCGTCCAAGACGGGCCATGTTGTTAAGAACAGTATTCGCAAATTCACCACCAACCTGTCCTCAAAAATAAAAAATAACATTTCAACAATACAGAAAAGGTCGGCAACAAACAAGACCAAAACTAAACAAAGTATCGGTGGAACAATATTCACCTTTTGAGTATTCATTGCATGCCCTACAAACTTATGCAAGAAATAAAGAAATAATGAGAGACATCGTTGTCATTGGTCTCCAGAAATGCGTACCGGTGTGGCTGGAGATTATGTGGTCCCCTCATACGGCAAACTGTGTACAAAGTTATGTCTTTTCCGCATAATATCTTAGAAGTAAAAAAAATGGGTGTTTCACTAATTATTGTACACACATAGATAAGTAAAAACTTTAAAAAACATAATTATTAGCAAATTGCCTACTGGCATTATATAACGCACCACAAACAGTTATTTTTTTAAAGGGAAGGTACATGTTTGTTAATTACTCAAAACAATTATTCACTTAAAACATGACTTGGTAACGATCATTGGAGAGCTGCCCCCCCCCCCCACTCCCTCTGAAGTAACGTGGTTTTTGAGAAAGAGGTAACTTCTCATCACTAAAATAATAAAATACTTCCAGCTAAAGAAGTCTTTTATTCCTAATCTGAAAGCACACAAATTCGTCCAACAAGGGCGTTTTTTCTTTCACCATTTCGATGACAGATTGAGCCCAAATTTTCACAGGCTTGTTATTTTATGCATATGATGGGATACACCCAGTGAGAAGACTGGTGACAATTACCAATTGTGTACCTTTCCTTTAACAGTGGCCCGTAGGCCAAATGCCACTGAAAACTCCTGAGGACTGGTAAAAATTCACTCCATGTGGACCCGCTGGCTTGTTCAAACGTGTACAATTCTACATAGCCTTTTAAGTCTTTACTCACGTTGTCAAAGTAGCAATCTACACCATTAGGTGCAGCTTTCTTCAGAGTCGCGTCCAGATCGACTTTCTTGTAGTTGAATGCTTCATCGAAGCCAAGTTCCTTTATCCACGCTACCTTTTCATCAGAACCAGCGAAACCGATAACTCTACAGCCCTGTTAAAAAAACCGTAATCGTGCTCAGTTCAATGGGGGACACAGTTGGCCAAATTTGAATCTTAGAAGATTTACTGCAGCAACAGATTGGAGTTTTCATCTTCCACTTTATGGACACTTATTCCTATCGCTTCAGATTTTCTTCGACATCTCAAAACGTGACCACCACTTTCTACAGATATAAAGGATTAACACATTCGAACATCAAAGGTATACTTTGCCTTTTAAAGTAACTTACTTTTATTTTAGCGATCTGTCCCACGATAGAGCCCACTGCACCAGCCGCACCACTGACTACAACAACGTCCCCTGCTTTGGCTTCGCAGACATCCACAATGCCATAGTTTGCTGCCATCCTGATCAACAGAGAACACACTTTTTAACAATCTAGTTTAACCATCTTTAAAATTCACATCCATCCTCAGGCAGTTTCGCTGTTCCTATATTGGTGGAGAGCGCATCACGTTGGGGGTGTTTAAACGGTTGATAATTATCAGCTCAGCTGGAGCTGTTTATAACCGGTTGTTTTCGGATACGTTAAGATGGATATACGTGCACGAATGCATATCCTAAACTGTCTCAGTCATAAAAATGCAACACACGTACAGAGCTCAAGGACGGCTCGGGCCTTTATCGCACGGCCACGACACTGCCGGTTTTAAACGGCAGTTTAAGAACTCGTCGCTGTATACCCTTTTATTTCCATTAAGACTTCGTATAGTCGAGTGCACATTAATTGGAACAGCTTTGGACACAACAGGTCCCCACATTGATTGATATACAAAACATGTACTTATTAATGATACAAAGTCTATTTTAATTTTTTTTTCTTTCGGAACTCGCACCTTGTAGTCTATACTTCATTAATTAAAGTAAAAGGTTCTCGACCAGTCGTAAAAACAATGTACGAGTTTGTAGTGTGTGGCAATCGGGGTAATACGAAAAGGGACAACGTGGTGGATTCGAGCATAGTGTTCTATCTATAACTCTGTTTTGCACACAACTTTACCAACTTTATAACGGGTATTGTTTTTAGGATAATAGTCATTATAGCCATTTTTAAAGCTGTATTAGTGAACATAATATTCATATTGTTTTAATCGATAACTGTGTTTTGCATATATATACCAACTCTTCATCGAGTATTGTTTTGATGATACTAAAGTCACTTCATAGCCATTAAACAGAAAAAATCTTTATCAGTTCAAAACTTTGTTTTTTAAAACTCACCCCGGCATTCCCAACACACCCAGAGCGAAAGAGAGTGGGACGCCCTCTGGATAAGGCGGGATCTTAGTAAGATCCGACCCATCAGACACCAAGTGTGACACCCAGCCACATGATACCAGCACGTTGGTACCCACGGGAAAAGTCGGATTCTTGCTTTCGATGACCCTGAAAATAAATCAAGTATTTTTTATTAAAATTCATAATAAGCTCATTCAATAAAAAAACTATGAAACAACACCAACAGCAACAGTAACAGCAACATTAACATCAACAGCAGCAGCAGCAGTAACAACATCAAAAACAGCAGCAGCAGCAGCAACATGATCAACATCAGCAACAGTAACATTATATCAACAGTAAAAGTAACAGTAACAGTAACAGTAACGGTTACAGTAAGATTAAGGGTAACAGTAACATTAACAGTAACAGTAATGGTTACAGTAACGATAACGGTAACGGCAACAGTAACAGTAACAGTAACAGTAACAGTGACAGTGACAGTGACGGTAACAGTAACGGTAACGGCAACGGTAACGGTAACGGTAACAGTAACAGTAACAGTAACAGTACCAGTAACAGTAATGGTTACATTAACGATAACGGTAACAGTAACAGTAACAACAGTAACATTAACAGTTACAGTAACAGTAACAGTTACAATAACAGTTACAGTTACAGTAACGGTAACAATAACAGTAACGGTAACGGTAACGGTAACGGTAACGAATTGTCTCACCTTGCAATTATCTCGCCAACCATGACGCTTCCAGTTGGGGCATTTGCGCTAAACAGTCTAAATAAAATAAACCACATCATTTAAATCTACGGTTATGGGCATGCTCGACAGAGCAAATTTGCATTTCATTGACATTGAATTGAATTGAAAACTATAATACTTCAAAAGGGTCGTTTCTTACAGTTCTTAGGTGTTCTTTAACAATAAGTGTTTAATGTCGTTTACTTGTGAAGTAATTATACTAAAAGTAAAATTGCCAGGGTTGTCTCTAACACAACAAATGTTTGAAGAAAAACACTTATTACAGCAATAGCATTTATTCCAGGAAAATCATGCTCACCAATAAATTGTGTTTTTTTCTGCAGATACTAAGCTTGTTTTTGGAAATGAATTCAAACTTGAAAAAGAAAAACGTAAAATATATCCTTTTTAATAATTAGAAGTAAAAAGCACTGATACCTCATGTAAGGGTCCACGCTGAGATACACGGCATCCAACAAGACAACTGGGGGAAACAATAGACGATTTAAATGAGTGGTCAGAGCAAGGTCGTTTACCTACTGGAGTTTCTACAACACCGACTAGTCCGCTGTCTAAAGGGAATTTCCCCATTGACTCGAACTTAAGGACATCACGGTTACAGTTGTAATGGGACCTACAGGGACTGATTTCACAAAGAACCAAGATTGATCGTAATTGAAAAACAATCGTAGTTGCTTAAAAGTGTGACGCCACAATGCAAATCACTATGGTAATACTAACGATTGATTTGATTGCTTTGTGAAATCGACCCAATATTTCTCGTAGGAGACAATTTGAAAAAGTTTACCGGTCCAAAATTCAGAACAAGAATGATAAGGTATGTATAGATTGACATTGACATTGAACGTTAACCTCACCAATAACACAAACGAAAATAATAAACACGCAAGAAACAACACCCGGCAACCTTTTGGCACCAGGGGCGTACAAACATAGTACAGTGATCAAGCACATACAGTATACAAACTAATTTAGGTTGTCCTGGCTAATTTCGACAAAAATCTAGTTATATTTCTACACCCAACTCGTGAATTTTTTTTTTTTAAAAGACCCTAGTTTGAGAGGAATAGGGGAAAATGCGGTAATTCGAATACACGTTGATGAACTTTTATGGATTTTTACTGAAATTAGCCGGGAAAACATATACAGTACGAATTTAAAGGCACTGGACACTAGAGCTGTTTTTAAATTACTCAAAATACCTTTTAGCATAAAAACTTACCTGGTAACGAGTAATGGAGAGCTATTGATAGTATAAAACATTGTGAGAAACGGCTCCCTCTGAAGTACCGTAGTTTTTGATAAAGAGGTAATTTCACACTCAAATAATAAAAGACCATTTTTTGTCCTCTGAAAGCATACACATTTGTGCAGCAAGGGTGTTTTTCTTTCATTACTCTCTTGCGACTTCGATGACCAATTGAGTCCAAATGTTTACAGATTCATAATTATGTTGGATCCCCCTAAGTGAGAATACTAGTCTTTGACAATAATTACCAAACATGTCCAGTGCCTTTTAACATTTGATACATGTTCTACTTACACCCATCCTTGACTGCCGGCAGATCAAACTCCACAATTTTTAGGTCACTTCTCTTCGGCGTCCCATCGAAATGTTTTTCTAAGATCCATTTCTTTCCTTTGGTAGGCATCTTTGGTGAAAATTGTTTTGACGTGGAGAGCTGGAAACGCTTTCAGAACTCTGACTGGTCTAAAAGGTGTTTTTCTGTCCGAGTGACAAGAGTTCAACTATGAGCGTTGTATTTATATACCCCTGGTGTTGGTTTTAAAGGGGAGGTTGTGCATGCATAAGTATGGATATATGAACTTAGAAAATATAGAGGCATTGCTTTGCAACAGACATGCAACACTGGGCACAATTTCATAAAACTACTTAAGCAGAGCATACTGCTTAACATTTGTTCCTATAAGCAGAAGTGAGTAGGATACCGTTTCACAAAAAAAAACATTTTGATTTTTTTTCCGGCAATGCCGACCAGGTGCTGCTGAATGCAGAAAAACACTTTTTTAAATGTACCAACTCACGACTTGGACGTACATATACTTTGCACGTGTGTTTACTATACGCATTGCAGGCAAAGTCTGCCTCGATTGACGTCACAAAAGGGGTAGGCGGAGTCAGCCCCCCAAACAACTTTATATATTCTTTTAACATATAAATCGTGACAAACAGTTACTAAAAAATTTTTTTAATGTTTGTAAGCATATACTCTTATGTTTGAAAAAACTTTAAGCAGAGCATACTGCTTAACATTTGTTCCTAAGCAGAAATGAGTAGGATACCAGTCATAAACTATACACGTGACATGACAGTTTGGCTTGTAACCTTATTCTGGTAAGCACAATTTTGCTGTGCTTAGCAACCTTTTGTGCTTAAACAGCTCTTTGAAATTGGGCCTAGATTAGAGTGAGATGGAGAATTGGTAATAAGACCTTCCTACTGCTGTAGAGTAAAATAGGCTAGAAGTAAGAATATGTTAATCACTCTTAAAATGAATGACATGAATCAACTTTAGGCCAGAAGCCTAAACACCAGCTTTCGATGATATCCTTAAGAAATGAGGGAAAAAAAAACTTCACTCCGACAAAATAAGGTTGTTAGTAAATAGATATTGGCTTGTAAGTCCAACAATTTGAATCTGAGAAACTGTAGTAGTAATGCGTCTCATGTTTTGTTCCCTTTTTAAGGGATTACTTGTCCTGTATGGACATGTTATTATTCGCTCCGGGATTTCAGTGATGTCAATGTCGAACTTTTGAAGGGGCACCAAGTGGTCATTGCCTTGGTGCCCCTTTCAGAAGGTCCACATTGACATTAAGATTATCCTATGGTAAGCTCTTTTTGCAAAATGAAAATGGCCTTGCTCTTTAAAAGCAATCGCACAATATTGGTAAACAGTGTTGTCCAAAGGCCTACACTTCATGTATCACAACTAACATATATAAATCATCCGAGTCAAGAGAAAACAAAGGGAAAACCCACCCTTGTTTCTGCACGTTTTCTCAAAAAGTAAAGCATTTCATGGAATTATATTTTAAGGGAAGTCTTATACCATGACCTTTTATAAAACCCTGTAAGTGATTTGTAAATCTGTGAACTTTTAATTTGTTTCTGTTCAGAATGTGTCCAATGGCTTTAAAGATGAAATTTCAGGTCTGCAGTTTGATCCAAAAAAACACACTCTCTTTAATGCACTGTGATTTCCACACCAAAACCGTAATTTTATTTTACCATTTTGCAAAGTCATTATAATATAGACTGTTTGACTGAGTTGGACTGTTGAACTGAAAAAAAAAAAAAATAGATATCTCGAAATGCCGTTCTCTCTTTAACGCACCGTGATTTCGCACAAAATACATTGTATTGTGCATGGCGTGTATTCAATTTGCATCGTCATGGTAAATGCTGACCTGTATTACGCACTTGGTTGATATAGTTGTTGACCCTGGTATGAAGTCCATGATAGAACACTGAGTGTTTGGCCCGCCGATTTGTGTGATTACTGGAACCCCATTGAGATTTTTAATCTAAAAACTATCTGGGGCCCAATTTCATGGCTCTGCTTACCAGCGAATTCGTTTAAAAGGCAGCGGACACTATTGATAATTACTCAAAACAACTGTTGGCATAGAAACTTACCTGGTTACAAGCAATGGAGAGCTGTTGATGGAACAGCTCCCACTGAAGTAACGTGTTTAGGTTTCGAGAAAGAAGTAATTTTCAACGAATTTGATTTCGGGACCTCAGAATTAGACTTTGAGGTCTCGAAATCAAGCATCTGAAAAGACAAACCTTCGTGTGACAAGGGTGTTTTTTATTTCGTTATTATCTCGCAATAGTAACAACAGTGTGAGTAGTTATGTAGAAGGTTGACTAGACTACCAACGAGTCGTTCGGGTGAGTACGTCACTGCGCATGTGCGTTGCTATTCTGTGGTCGAGCACTGGTGGACTAAATGTGCGCACTCGAACTTGCTCTAGTTTGTAGAACAACATGTAGTCTTGCTTACGAAAAAGTATGAATCAAAAGACGTTTAAATTTTTATTTTCTTAAAGTGAACGCGATCCTTACTTTGTTCCTCCATCAGTTACGAAAAAACGATTGTGTACACAGCTCCATGGAAAAAAAAAGCTATATTTTACCCAATGTTTTTTTTTAAAGCGTAGGGCCTAGTTAAAACTGACCCTGTTGGTAATTAGAAATAATGTTTTCTTACTTTTCTGTACATTAAACCATACACATTACATCTTTTATGGATTCGCTAACAGTCTTTATGAAACTAACGTGAAGATCTTTAAAAAAAAAAAAGGCGAAAAAAAGAAGAAGTTGATGTTTCACCACAGTCTCTACTTGCAACAAGTTTGTTCGCTTTTCCTTTTTTTCTTCTCACGTAGAGAGGCAGGACATTAACTTTTACAAAAAAGCAAAACGATTTCGTTAAATGTTTCATTATAGATGTATAGTTCTTTCAGGAGGGGGTGGGGGGGGGGGTGATGCTTTGGTTGATGCTCGGCTTTCCGTATTATACTGTGTCAACTTACATTGTTCGGCGATCTTGAAAAGTTCACATTATGCTTGTTTTCATCAGTGATAAGTTTAAGTACGCAAAGACGATAATTATTCTAAGTGTCACGGTATTTTTTATAAATACATTTTAAATCAACGTAATAGTAGCCAACTCCGCTGGATATTGAATAAGAGACAGTCTTGGCGCTCCATACATCGTTTTCTGTTTGATATCTGTCCAGGGTGTGGCCGAAGAGACAGCAAGACACGAAGTGACCAGTAGACTCATCTACTGTCAGGTCATAGACGTTTATACACATTCGTAGTGTATTAACCACATCTGGCTTGACGGCGACGCTCACAGACGATGAACATCTTATTACGTGTTGGATCTACATCACCCCAAAAGCCAAGTATGTCTGGATTATTCTTGTAATCACGGGTTATCATGAACCCATAATCCTGTTCACCTTGCCATTTCTCATCATCTGGTTGGTCTGGCTCCCATTTCCGATATTCAGTCGGATATTTACCGTCCTCGTTGCAGTTCCATTCACCTTCAACTTCAGCATCATTACAATTGATCCAAACACCTTTTAGATCTCCATGGTGCTGAAATGAACTAAATATGTATTTATTTTCCCAATCTGAGCTTGGTAGCATTATAGATGCGTTGTTACGATCACACTGCATCACGGCAGTGGACCAGTCGCCCTCCATGGATCCATCCAGACCCAAGTAGCAAGACTCAGCATAAGGCACCCATCCATAAGGGCACCCTCTCGCTGCAAACACACCCTTGGTTACCATGACGATAACTGACAGAGCAACAACTGCTGTAGAAATCATCATCAAATGCAAAGATCACTCTAAATAATTAAACAGTTTCAGGTTTCTCGAAGGTATTTGGTGATTTGAGTGATCTTTGATAGGGTGCGGTGCAAGCAATCGTCAGCAGTACACAAGTGACGCAGTATAAACGGATACTCGTCTTTAAAAAGTGCCGACAATTAACTAAGGAGAAACTGAATTAGTACACGAAATGTTGCGTGAAGTAGAATTGTCGGTTCATTTAGCCGTTACCTGGTTACGTTCAAGCCTGCGTTGTTATTTCGTACCGCCATGACGATACGAGCAGTAAAAACTTCGATTAAAATGTTGCACGAGCAACGTTTGTCTTGCAGTAACCAAAACCACCAAGGTTATATGCGATCTTTTCAGACTTGATGAAGCATGTATACACAATTTGATACGTTGACAAAGAAACTGTGGCGTAGGCAATTTACTCTACGAAGTGACTAGTGGTTTGCCGCCATGATTGTTGACACAGTTTGCTCTGGTTTTAGAACGACAATTCCTGAAGGTCTAACAGTTTTTCACCGATTAACCATCTTAACAGTTTAAATCATTTGAAATGACTATACTACGCCTATGTAGCGCTTAGCTGGTGCGGTTTCAAAAAAGGCATAAATAATAATAAGGTTCATCTTTGGAAACAAACAATGGTAAAGTAGTCGCGACTCTATCCGCTCCCATGAGTGTCAAGATATTCACTACAACTCAAAAACAATGAACACAAAATACACAGTCTACGTTAACATTATTATTTTTTTTCTTTCTTTTTTCGTGCGAATCTTCTGAATTACAGTGTAATAAAGGTTGTCAACATTTACTTGATGTCAAAGTGCATTGATAGACCAGGCCAAGTCTCGCGGACATTCAACAAGTTTTCGAGAACCGTGTGTTCCCACTTACGGCCCTTTTCGAAACCACACCTGCCATCGGCTTTGGATTCGGCTCATTGGGCTAGCTTGGCCCTGCGGTTGTTTTGACAATTGCGCGTGCTTTGCGTATGTGCTTAGGTCTTCAGACGAGAGGATGGAGCCTGAAGCCGAATCCAAAGCCGAAGCCGTTGTCTCGAAAAGGGCAAACGTTGCCTTTACGTGTAAAGGAGAAAACAAACATCGCGCACCTTGGTGCAACCCAGCTTTTGAAAAATAGGATATCGGTGAGTTCACATAGTGTTTTTTTTTCATGTTTTTATATTCATAAATACCTCAGACAGTTTCTCTACTCCTATTGGTGGAGAGCGCGTCACGTGGGGGTGTTTAAACGGTTGATAATGACCTGTGTTTATAACCGGCTGGCTTCCGCGTGTCAGGCGCGCAAGATGATCACGCGGAACGCGCATTTCATAGATATAAAACAGCACGTAATATATTTATAAGCGCGCGCGCGTAATCTATTTCTAAGCGCGCGTGCGCATACACACAACCCACGCGCAACACACTGTTCACAAAGTATCTGAAAAAAAAATTCAAACCGCGAACTTTCAACTTTCAAAGTGTCTGTAATTGTATTTTTCGTTTTTTAACAAAAGGGCATTTATAAATGGGAATAAAAGAGACCTTGTCGGGTCGTTGAGCCGTGATCAAGTTCTACCCTGCCGGCTTTAAACGGCCGTGTAAGAACTCGTCGCTACCCTTTTATTCCCTTATTTAAAACATTCGGTGTCGTTTATTGTCCATCAAATTGAACATGTGATTTTCCGGCGCGAAATTTTCTTGGTAAAAAGTACACAATTATAGATAGAGTTTAAAAATTCTAGTTAGCAATATATTGCATTTTATGTCAGGTTTGAGGCTCATGTGTTAAACCAACAAACCCGCCCTCCTTTTCTCTTGGTTTGAGCAGCAAAGGAGAACAAAATAGAGAGGTTTCGCAGAGTCACCGATACCGTGACGCGAACGGATACGTCATAATACGTCATCACTTTTTGCGGTCCACGCGAGTATAACCGTTGTACACAAGTAAGAATAGTCGTCCGAAACGGGTACGGGAGCTCATACACGTACGTTACAAACGGATGCTGATTTTCGTTGTATTTTTGCCCTAGATTAACAACATTTTGCCCGATTTTACTGTTCAATGTGTCTAGATAGAACTGTTTTAGTCATTTGTAAGCAAAAACAAAACAAACAAAAATGCAGCGTAAACAGGATCTCTATTTTTGTCATGCTTGCTGGAAACTTTCTTTACACGCGTTTAACATATGAGTCTGAAAACGAACAGTTGAACAAAAATACTATTCAATCAAACTCTCCAACGTAACAAGAAAAGTACAGAATGTTTTTGGATTTGTTTTGCTCGTAAAACCTTTGCCAAAGTGTATATAGGGGGTCCTGTACGTTGTCCTAGGCCTGACGTATGTATCTATGACTGCGAAACAAAATTTGACACGCATCCAACGTGAACGGTTACGGTTATCGTATATCCTTCTCCACTTTTCGGCTGGGTTTGATGAATAAGGAGTACAAAAAACTACAACATTTACTTAAATTAATCACCACTTGCACCACAATTTAGCTTTGCTTTTTGAAAGCTTTCCCAACAATGCAGCATACATTGTAAACAAAAAGTTGTGCGTAACTATGTGTTACTATGATGCAATAACAGTTTAAAACAACATGTAGTCTTGCAGTTAACTGTCTAAATCTAAAGACTTTTAAATTTGTTCCTCAAAACGCGCGCGATCTTTACTTTGATCTTTAAGCAGTTTTTTATGAAGAATTAATTTTCGTTCACAGCTCCAGGAAAAGATGATATAATGTTTTACAAACAAAAAAGATAAACTTAAAAGTGTAGTTAAACTGAAACTGTAAATAATTAGAAATACTTGTTTTGTTATTTTCTTTGCAATTATGCACACTATTTCTTGAATGGATTAGATAAAAGTCATGATGAAACTAGCGTGTTGGTCTTTAAAAATTTAAAATAAATGCTCCATCTGGCGCGAAGCTGAAATGTTCAAGGCGAACAAAGTTGATGCTTCACCACAGTCTGTACTTGCAACAGGTCTGTTCGCTTTCCCTTTATTTCTTCTCACGTAGAAAGAAAGGCATTAACTTTTCGTTAACTGTCACACTATAGATGTAGTTCTATCTGGAGGGGGGGGGGGTGCTTTGATTATTACTTGGCTTTGCATTTTATGCTGTGTCAACTTCCGTGTTCGGCGATCTTGAAAAGTTCACATCTTGCTCGTTTTCATCAGTGATAAGTTGTAAACACTAACAAGATAATTATCACACAGTACTTTTTTAAGAGAATTTAAAATACAAAAAGTAGCAGCCAACCTCGCTCGATGTTGAATGAGAGATAGTTTTGGAGCTCCATACATCGTCGTCTGCTGGCGGCTACTGTGTCTGTTGGATATCTGTCCAGGGTGTGGCCGAACAGCCAGCGATACACGAAGTGAGTAGTAGACTCGTCTACTGTCAGTCCATAGACGTTATACGATCGTAGTGTGATTAACCACATCTAGCTTGACGGCGACGCTCACAGACGATGAAATTAGCGCGACGCCTGTCTGCATCACCCCAATAGCCAAGTACGTCTGGGTTATTCTTGTAATCACGGGTTATCATGAAGCCATAATCCTGATCATAAGGCCACTTCTCATCATCTGGTTGGTCTGGCTCCCACGTCCGATATTCAGTCGAATATTTATCGTCCTTGTAGCAGTTCCATTTACCTTGAACTTCAGCATCATCACAATTGATCCAAACACCGAAAGAATCTCCATGGTGCTGAAATGAACTAAATATGAATTTATTTTCCCAATCTGAGGTCGGGACCATTATAGATGCGTTGTTACGATCACACTGCATCACGGCAGTGGACCAGTGGCCCTCCATGGGTCCATCCAGACCCAAGTAGTAAGACTCAGCATAAGGCACCCATCCATAAGGGCACCCTCTCGCTGCAAACACACCATTGGTTACCATGATGATAACAGACAGAGCAACGACTGTGTAGAAATCATCATCAAATGCAATGATCCCTCTCAATAATTTAACAGTTTCAGGTTTCTCGAAGGTATTTGGTGATTTGAGTGATCTTAGATAGGGTGCGGTGCGAGCAATCGTCAGCAGTAATACAAGTGACGCAGTATAAACGGATACTCGTCTTTAAAAGGGTCGACAATTAAGGAGAAATTGAATTAAAACACGTATTGTTGCGTAAAGCAGAATGAATAGTTAATTTTGTCATTACCTGGGTACGGTCAAACACTGGGATATTTCTTAAGGCCATGATGATATACAGGCAGTGAAAATAATCAATTACAATTTTGCACGAGAAAAATTAGTCGTGCATTAACCTAAACCACCAAGGTTATACGTGATCTTGTTAGATTTTATGATGCATGCAAAATTTGATTATATTGCCAAAAAGAAACTTTGGCGTAGGAAACTACTCCTAGAGTGTTGAAGTGACCCGTGGTTTTCCGCCATGTTTGTTGACACAATTTGATCTGTTTTTAGAACGACAATTCCTGAAGGTCTAACATTTTTCCACCGATTAAACATTAATAGTTATAGCAAAATTAATTCATTTGAAATGACTTATACTACGCCTACGTAGTGCTTAGCTGTTTCTCAAAAGGCCTATTTATTTTATAAACGGCTCATTTTATGAAAAGAACAATGGTAAACGTATAGTCGCGACTCTATCCGCTCCCATGAGTGTCAAGATATTCATTAAAACTCAAAAACATTGAACACAAAATACACAGTCTACATTACATTACACTTTATTCCTTTTGTGCGAATCTCACACAGTTCAATAAGGTTGTCAACATTTACTTGATTTTACAGTGCGTTGCCCGACCATGCCAAGTCTCGTTGTGTTCAACAAGTTTTCGAGAACCGTGTGTTCCCACTTACGGCCCTTTTTGAAACCACGGTTTCGGATTTGGATTTGGCTCAGGCTAGCTTGGCCCAGCAGTCGTTTTGACGATATTGTGAATGCTTTGCGTAAGTGCTCAAGGCTTCAGACGAGAGGACGGAGCCTGAGGCCGAATCCAAAGCCGACGCCGTGGTCTCGAAAGGGGCCAACTTATACGTTGCCTTTACGTGTAAAGGAAAAACCTCGCTCACCTTGGTGTGACCCAACTTTTGAAAACAGGCGAGAATTGCATTGTCTAGTAATACAAAAGATATCGGTGAAGTCACAGAGTGTTTTTACCATTATTTTTTATATACAACACATTCTGTATCGTTACTCTCTATCAAATTGAACATGGGGTTTTCCGGCGCGAAATTTTCTGGTAAAAGTACACAATAATAGATAGGGTTTTAAAATTCTAGTTAGCAAATTCATGTGACAAACGAATTTACCCCGTCCTCCTTTTCTCTTGGTTTGAGCAGCAAAACAAAAGATAATATTGTGCACTATTCGGCTGGGTATGAGCAACAAAGGTTATACAAATTGAACCCCTCCTTATTTCGGCTGAGTTTGGTGAAAATGAGACACTAGACATATTCCCCTTTCTTTTCGGCTGGGTTGGATGCTGAATAAGGAATGCACAAATCTACAACATTTACTTGAATTTACCACAACTCGAACTACAATATTTGAACTTTTCTTTTTTAGTCAGCTTTCCGTACACAGCAGCATACATTGTGAATAAAAAGAGGCGCGTATACTATGTGCGAAACTAGAACAATAGTGTGGAACAAATGAAATATTGCTAACCAAAATGTCCAAATCCAAAGACTTTTCAATATATTTTTCAAAAGTGCACGCAAACTTTTCTTTGTTCATCTAGCAGTGATTTGTGAAGAAAACGTTCGTGTGCACAGCTCAAAAATGAAAAAACTAAAAAAAGTGAAGTTTAAATACAACTTGTTATTAATTAGAAATAATGTTTCGTTAAATTCTGTGCGTAAACTCATCTTAAATACGCCTTTCTAAATATTTATGCCTGACGTCATAATTCTTACCCGAAATGAGGCTATGGGCGCACGTTCCCCATCACTTGCAGTGGCTGCGCCCATCGCCTCGTTTTGGATTGCCATTGTGACGTTACTCGTGCATAAATACTAAGAAAGGCGTATGGATTTGATAACTGTCAGTATGACACTAACGTGAAGATCTTAAACAGCAAAACAAGGACTGGCGCGAAGTTGAAATGTTCAGGGCGAGCAATGTTGATGTTTCACCACAGTCTGTACTTGCAACAGGTCTGTTCGCTTTTCCTTCATTTCTTATCACGAAGAAAGACAGGACATTAACTCTTGCTAAGAAGCAAAACGTTTTCGTTAAATATTCCATTATAAATGTAGTTCTTAGGGGGGGGGGGTTGATGCCTCGATTGTTACTTGGCTTTCCATATGTTGTTTCAACTTACAGTGTTCCGCGATCTTGACAAGTTCAGACCTTGCTTGTATTCATCAGTGATAATATTTACCGACACAAAGACAATAATTATTCTATGTGTCACCGTACTTTTTAAAGAAGCATGTAAAATCAAAATACTGTAGTGCCTGTTGGATATCTGTCTAAGGTGTGGCCGAAGAAACAGCGAGACACGAAGTGACCAGTAGACTCATCTACTGTCAGGCAATAGGCGTTTCACAATCATAGTGGATTAACCACATCTAGCTTGACGGGGACGCTCACAGACGATGAACATTTCATGTGTTGCCTGCACATCACCCCAATAGCCAAGTACGTCTGGATTCTTCTTCAAGTAAACACGGGTTATCATGAAGCCATAATCCTGATCACCTAAATGTTTCTCATCATCTGGTTGGTTTGGCTCCCACTTCCGATATTCAGTCGGTTTACCATCCTCGTTGCAGTTCCATTCACCTTCAACTTCAGCATCATTACAATTGATCCAAACGCCGTCTAATTGATTTACATTGTGCTGAAATGAAGTAAATATGAATTTATTTTCCCAATCTGAGCTCGGGGCCATTATAGATGCGTTGTTACGATCACACTGCATCACGGCAGTGGACCAGTGGCCCTCCATGGATCCATCCAGACCCAAGTAGCAAGACTCAGCATAAGGCACCCATCCATAAGGGCACCCTCTCGCTGCAAACACACCATTGGTTACCATGATGATAACAAATTGAGTAACAACTGCAGTTGAAATCATGACATCAGCTGCAATGAGCTCCTTAATTGTTACTTTGAAAACTTTGAGATTTGTAAAAATGTAAGTTGAGGGATCTTTGATATGGAGTGGTGCGAGCAAAAGTCAGTAATGAGCAATTGTTGAAGCGGCGCAGTATATGTCTACGAATAATTGTGTGAAGCGGAATATTTGTTGTTCAGTCGTTACCAGGAAACTGTCAAACCTGGTTATTATTAGCAACTCATAAATCTACGATGACGAAAGACAGGAAGTCCATTAACAAACAATTTTGCACCAGCGAAGAAATTATTAAACCCATTAAACCACGCGACAACCAACCACTGTGAGGCAGTTCTTTTCAGGTTAAATGACGTATGAACAATTGGATACGTTTTCCAGGACAAATTGACGTAGGAACTACTCGAGGGAGACATTAATGTTTTGTTGCCAATTATTTTGTTTGAAACAATTTTATCTGACCTGGGATTGGAAGGTATAACAGTATATCGAACTCCCCTGTTTTTTAAATGTTGTTTTTTTTGGTAAGTTGAATTATCTTTGAAATGTTGGGATGCGGGCAAAGTAAGAAATACGCAAACTTGGGCCGCAGTATCTACGTATATTATTATGTTGACGACAAAATAAGAAATACATTTAATGAAGGAACTCATCGTTGCGTGAAGCTGACTCTTTGGTTGTTTATTAGTCGCAATACCTGGATGCAGCCAAACCTGGTTATTGTTAACACTTCATACGCCCAGGATGAAAAAAGACAGTGAGTCCATCAAATTAATGACAATTCTGCCCGCGACAACCAACCACTGAGGCATTTTTTGTGTTCGTTTGAGATTAAATGACGCACAACAAATTGTGTTTAACAAAAACGGCGACGTATGAAATTACTCCAGGGAGAAAAATTTATGACCAATATTTGCATATGATGGCAATTCTGTTTGACACAATGTATAATACCTTCCCCTTATAAATAATAGCAAATACACATCATTTGAAGAGACTACGGTACGCCTTCACGGTCTGAACGACGGTGTCCGCCATTTTGAACGCTGACTTTGGAAGGTTTTTAGGCAATCACTCCCAGCTGGTAACCAAACTAAGTAAAGCCAGACAGAATACGTGGAGTGCAGTGCACCCGATGGTCTACTCTCATCATGATCAAGATCAGCTTAAAGATACTATGTCAGATTTTTGGTTTAAAATTCAATAAGTATTTTGATTGGGGTCGAGAAAAAGTTACAAGCTTTCATTTGAGCCATTGCTCGAAAAAGTCCGCCAATTATTAGTAGCAGTGAAATAAAGTGCTCAAAATTATTTTGTGTCGGGATCCCGACAATATATATCACGTGACCAATTCTTATGAGAAACGTTTTAAATTTTTGTCATGGTTCCTGGCCATTCAAAGTAAAAGTTAAACTTTTTTTCGTTAGAGCGGGTGATACTCTTTGAAATACCATTCACTCAAAAAAAATCTATTTTTCAATGTTTGGGGCAAAAAAACTGACATGGCATCTTTAATAACGACAGGCACTGGTATAGGGAGCGCCCTTTTAGTGATTCCTTGTTCTTTTGAAGTGCACCCCACTATTGGAGTTTGTATGTATAGCATACAGTGCAAAATGCTTAAATGTTCACGATTATCCCAAACATACTTTAAAGTCCCACATCTTTTTGTAGTAAAGGTGAAATCTTTGCACTTTTCTCTGCTCAATTTGATACCGACGAGTTATTCTCCTTTCAAATAAAAACACACCTACAACACGTGTTATCTTCCAAAGTGTCCGAGCATCAATCTTGAAAAATGTCCCTAAACCTCTCGGCAAATAGGACCATTTATTTCAGGGACTGTGTCATTAAAAATACTTGAAGCTTGAAGTCAACAATAGGGCAACTTTTTTTTACACTGTATCCCTTGGTTTGGGCTATCAGATCTCTCTGGAATAGATAATGTTGCCGTTTTAATAATGGTATTAATAATGGAGTCTTATACAGCGCCCCGGTATCCGCCACAAAAGAGGCGCTCATGGCGCGCTCTCGTGATACAAAAAAAAAATTCAAAAGAAAGAAACAAAAGAATTATGATGAGAGTAGCTGGTGCCAAATAAAAGCAATACAATTCATCGCAAGACAAATTGTCAGTATCACCATAGTGATTTACATTCTCTCTTTTTGGTGTTCATAGTGAGCATGGCCTTTTTTAAAAGTTCTACTTTCAGTGCACCCTCTTCAGTTTTCCGAAAAATGGCCGTCTTAGAATAGTACCAATTGGCACTGGTCTTACTAGCCTGAACATCTGACGTCACACTTCAAGGCTCGTGAATTACGTCATATCCTGACGATCACGTGGTTTGGATGTACCGTTGATCTTTCATTCACTTCGCAGACAAATCATACGTACCAATTTCATTATTATAGACATTCATGCGCTATAATACATGTACGTTGTATCCAATGACATCTTTGCATGGTTCTGTAAAGCAAATACTTGTCATTATCATTTAAAATTCGGCGTTATCATTTGGTGTGCTTTGAAGTGCTGAACGACTATGTCACCTACACATACCAAAGTGCGTTTTAGCGATCGTCACATACAGCAACTGCTTTGGGCTGAACTTGCCATTGTGTTATCACTGTAGCCATTAAAAAGAAACGGTTATTGGTCACGCTCGCCATTAGCGTATTGTTCTATAGCTTCGAAAAGTTGATAGCTCTATGCGAAAACCTACCCCAGCAGTTATCTATAGAAGGATATTTTTAGAAAAGGGAAATAATTTAAAAGACAAATTATAAAAGGGGAGGGGGGTAGGGGGGGGGGGGTTAGGTTGTAGTTAGTATGTTAAGCCGGCAACAAAGTACTTAACTTCCTCTTTTAGAAAAATAAAAATGTAAAAGCACGACTCATCAGGTGCAGTATGCTTTGAGGAAGGGCAGGTTTCGTCTCAGTGAGACTGCACGACCTGCCTGTTAAGTATTTTATAATAAATTTACTAGGTATGGAGGGGGTAGGGTTGGGATAAACTGTTGTTAAGTGAACATTAATTGTGAAAAACACAACGAACGCCAACAAATAATGAGAGACATCGTTGTCATTGGTCTCCAGAAATGCGTACTGGTGTGGCTGGAGATTATGTGGTCCCCTCATACGGCAAACTGTGTACAAAGTTATGTCTTTTCCGCGTAATATCTTAGAAGTAAAAAAAAATGGGTGTTTCACTAATTATTGTACACACATAGATAAGTAAAAACTTTAAAAAACATAATTATTAGCAAATTGCCTACTGGCATTATATAACGCACCACAAACAGTTATTTTTTTAAAGGGAAGGTACATGTTTGGTAATTACTCAAAACAATTATTCACTTAAAACATGACTTGGTAACGATCATTGGAGAGCTGCCCCCCCCCCCCCCCACTCCCTCTGAAGTAACGTGGTTTTTGAGAAAGAGGTAACTTCTCATCACTAAAATAATAAAATACTTCCAGCTAAAGAAGTCTTTTATTCCTAATCTGAAAGCACACAAATTCGTCCAACAAGGGCGTTTTTTCTTTCACCATTTCGATGACAGATTGAGCCCAAATTTTCACAGGCTTGTTATTTTATGCATATGATGGGATACACCCAGTGAGAAGACTGGTGACAATTACCAATTGTGTACCTTTCCTTTAACAGTGGCCCGTAGGCCAAATGCCACTGAAAACTCCTGAGGACTGGTAAAAATTCACTCCATGTGGACCCGCTGGCTTGTTCAAACGTGTACAATTCTACATAGCCTTTTAAGTCTTTACTCACGTTGTCAAAGTAGCAATCTACACCATTAGGTGCAGCTTTCTTCAGAGTCGCGTCCAGATCGACTTTCTTGTAGTTGAATGCTTCATCGAAGCCAAGTTCCTTTATCCACGCTACCTTTTCATCAGAACCAGCGAAACCGATAACTCTACAGCCCTGTTAAAAAAACCGTAATCGTGCTCAGTTCAATGGGGGACACAGTTGGCCAAATTTGAATCTTAGAAGATTTACTGCAGCAACAGATTGGAGTTTTCATCTTCCACTTTATGGACACTTATTCCTATCGCTTCAGATTTTCTTCGACATCTCAAAACGTGACCACCACTTTCTACAGATATAAAGGATTAACACATTCGAACATCAAAGGTATACTTTGCCTTTTAAAGTAACTTACTTTTATTTTAGCGATCTGTCCCACGATAGAGCCCACTGCACCAGCCGCACCACTGACTACAACAACGTCCCCTGCTTTGGCTTCGCAGACATCCACAATGCCATAGTTTGCTGCCATCCTGATCAACAGAGAACACACTTTTTAACAATCTAGTTTAACCATCTTTAAAATTCACATCCATCCTCAGGCAGTTTCGCTGTTCCTATATTGGTGGAGAGCGCATCACGTTGGGGGTGTTTAAACGGTTGATAATTATCAGCTCAGCTGGAGCTGTTTATAACCGGTTGTTTTCGGATACGTTAAGATGGATATACGTGCACGAATGCATATCCGAAAACTGTCTCAGTCATAAAAATGCAACACACGTACAGAGCTCAAGGACGGCTCGGGCCTTTATCGCACGGCCACGACACTGCCGGTTTTAAACGGCAGTTTAAGAACTCGTCGCTGTATACCCTTTTATTTCCATTAAGACTTCGTATAGTCGAGTGCACATTAATTGGAACAGCTTTGGACACAACAGGTCCCCACATTGATTGATATACAAAACATGTACTTATTGATGATACAAAGTCTATTTTAATTTTTTTTTTTTCTTTCGGAACTCGCACCTTGTAGTCTATACTTCATTAATTAAAGTAAAAGGTTCTCGACCAGCCGTAAAAACAATGTACGAGTTTGTAGTGTGTGGCAATCGGGGTAATACGAAAAGGGACAACGTGGTGGATTCGAGCATAGTGTTCTATCTATAACTCTGTTTTGCACACAACTTTACCAACTTTATAACGGGTATTGTTTTTAGGATAATAGTCATTATAGCCATTTTAAAAGCTGTATTAGTGAACATAATATTCATATTGTTTTAATCGATAACTGTGTTTTGCATATATATACCAACTCTTCATCGAGTATTGTTGTGATGATACTAAGGTCACTTCATAGCCATTAAACAGAAAAAATCTTAATCAGTTCAAAACTTTGTTTTTTAAAACTCACCCCGGCATTCCCAACACACCCAGAGCGAAAGAGAGTGGGACGCCCTCTGGATAAGGCGGGATCTTAGTAAGATCCGACCCATCAGACACCAAGTGTGACACCCAGCCACATGATACCAGCACGTTGGTACCCACGGGAAAAGTTGGATTCTTGCTTTCGATGACCCTGAAAATAAATCAAGTATTTTTTATTAAAATTCATAATAAGCTCATTCAATAAAAAAACTATGAAACAACACCAACAGCAACAGTAACAGCAACATTACCATCAACAGCAGCAGCAGCAGTAACAACATCAAATCAGCAGCAGCAGCAGCAACATGATCAACATCAGCATCAGTAACATTATATCAACAGTAAAAGTAACAGTAACAGTAACAGTAACGGTTACACTAAGATTAAGGGTAACAGTAACATTAACAGTAACAGTAATGATTACAGTAACGATAACGGTAACGGTAACGGTAACAGTAACAGTAACAGTAACAGTGACAGTGACAGTGACAGTGACAGTAACAATAACAGTAACAGTAATAGTAATAGTTTTTCTGTCCGAGTGACAGGAGTTCAACTATGAGCGTTGTATTTATATACATCTGGTGTTGGTTTTAAAGGGGAGGTTGTGCATGCATAAGTATGGATATATGAACTTAGAAAATATAGAGGCATTGCTTTGCAACAGACATGCAACACTGGGCACAATTTCATAAAACTACTTAAGCAGAGCATACTGCTTAATATTTGTTCCTATAAGCAGAAATGAGTAGGATACCGTTTCACAAAAAAAAACATTTTGGTTTTTTTTCCGGCAATGCCGACCAGGTGCTGCTGAATGCAGAAAAACACTTTTTTAAATGTACCAACTCACGACTTGGACGTACATATACTTTGCACGTGTGTTTACTATACGCATTGCAGGCAAAGTCTGCCTCGATTGACGTCACAAAAGGGGTAGGCGGAGTCAGCCCCCCAAACAACTTTATATATTTTTTTTAACATATAAATCGTGACAAGCAGTTACTAAACAAAAAAATTAATGTTCGTAAGCATATACTCTTATGTTTGAAAAAACTTTAAGCAGAGCATACTGCTTAACATTTGTTCCTAAGCAGAAATGAGTAGGATACCAGTCATAAACTATACACGTGACATGACAGTTTGGCTTGTAACCTTATTCTGGTAAGCACAATTTTGCTGTGCTTAGCAACCTTTTGTGCTTAAACAGCTCTTTGAAATTGGGCCTAGATTAGAGTGAGATGGAGAATTGGTAATGAGGCAGTAGAGTAAAATAGGCTAGAAGTAAGAATATGTTAATCACTCTTAAAATGAATGACATGAATCAACTTTAGACCAGAAGCCTAAACACAAGCTTTCGATAATATCTTTCTCGTAGAAATCATGACGTCAGATGCTACGATCTCTTTTAACAATTAAAAACTGTCGAAATCTTGAAGGATTTTTCTGGGTTGAACAAAGAATTGACTAGAGTGGGATTCGAACCAACGATCTCCGGATTAACGTGCCAAATTTCTTGAAGGTGATTTAAAGGTATGGTGCAGTGCTGGTAATCGTCAGCAGTGATGCACATTTTGTGACACAGCACCGACTTCAATTTTATTTCTGCGGTGCCGCATGATTATGGTCCAAACAGCAGGATTGCATTTTGATGCAAGTAATCCATGCATTGTAACGGAACGACGAAATTTTGGCTCATTTGGTCGTTGCTGGGATACATTCAAATCTTATTGTTATCATTTCGTCCAGCCAAGATGATAGCAGGCAGTGAGACCAAATATAACATTAATACCAAAACACAACCTTCCTCACAGTTCACTTGTGTTCATTCTGACTGCGTCTTTAGATTGTTAAGGTTTAGCAAACCATATCATTGTAATTCACACCAACGAATTATTTTAGTCAGGCCTAATAAACCGGGAGATAACCAAACCACTGAGGCGATCGGTCTTCTTTTCAGGTTTTATGAAGCTTACACAATTGAGTGGTCGAAGAAACCGGTGGCATAGGAAACTACTCAAGGGAGATAAATTGACCTGTGTTTTGTATCCAGCCAGTTGATTTGACTTAATATATTATTTGTACCTGTATTGAGAGCGGCTATTTACAAAGGCTATACAGTTTCCCATTGAAACTCAATGTAAAACACATACTACCAAATACGGATCCGCCATTTTGACTGTTGATTTCGTTACTACCCAAGGTTCGAAGGCAATCACGCCAAGCTAGGACCGAGCTAAGTGAAAGGTCATACGTTAGTGTAGTGCATCCGATGGTCCCATGTCATTATCCATCATGATCCCGTGGTCAGCCTAACGGCATGCACTGGTAATGTGAGCGCCCTCTATTGCTTGAGCGTTCGTTTGCACAGCATGTGGTAATAAGCCACTTCGGAATGTCAGTGGCGCATGTCTGTTACTGCTGACAACGGTCTCTTTCTATCTCCCGTGACCTTTTGACAATACCCTGGTCACGGGAGATAGACAGTCCGTTGTCAGCAGTAACAGACATGCGCCACTGACATTCCGAATTGGCTTATTAAGGGTGCGTTCGTTTAGCTTCCCTGGGTCAACCCCGGTGTGTGGCGGTTTTTTTTCCAGGACGAACGTGTGTAATTATCTGCACACGTTTGTCCTGGAAAAAAAAACACGCCACACACCGGGGTCAACCCAGGGGAGCTAAACAAACGCACCCAAACAGACACGTGCACATGTACGCGTGACGTGCTATAAATAGGAGGTCAAAGGTACATTTGCATCATCCGGTCTGGCTGGTATCTGGCATTATGCACGAGGCTGGTAATGTGACACCATACGTTCAGGCTTGGGCTGTTTGATAAGTACATCGTGGAAAAGACCGACATGTTTTTTACGTCACCTCGCAGCTCACGAACTGCGTTTTTTTTTTTTCATTGGTTACGGTAACAACGATTTTTTTTTTGTGGCTGGTGAAAGTTTCTCATGTTTTTTTTTCTTCATGTCAGCAATTGGCTCAAACCACCCATGTGCTGCTGAATTGCGACTGCCTTTGTTTTTTGTAATTTATTAGTCTGTATTGAAAAAAGTGCCTTTCGGAAAAACGGTACAGGGCACACTGCGTTGGATATCTCTTAAAATAAAAAAAATAAAAAACAGGGTAAGAGTCATAACAAAAATGTACCTCTTTTTAAAGTGTGTTTATACATCAGCAAAAAGCCCAGGACTAGCATAAACAATACACAGCTCATCTTGTGAAACAAACAATAATAAGTCGCGATTCTAACCACTTCCATGAATGGCAAGATATTCATTACAATTCAGAAACATTGACAACACAATGCACAGTCTACTTGTTCATTACATGTTTTATTTCTTTCGTGCGAATTTCGTGAACTACGGTGCAATAAAATTGTCAACATTGATTTCAAAGTGCGTTGATAGACCATGCCAAGTCTCGTGGGTACTCAACAAGTTTTCGAGAACCGTGTTCCCACTTACGGCCTTTTTCAAAATCACGGCTACGGCTTTGGATTTGGTTTAGGCTAGCTTGGCCCCGTGGTTGTTTTGACGTTATTGAGCGTGCTGTGCGTACGTGCTCAGGGCTTCAGACGAGGACTGAGCCTGAAGCCGAATCCAAAGTCGCAGCCGTGGTCTCAAAAAGGGAAAGTATTACGTGTTAAGGAATCCTTTATCCTATTTTTTCGCACCTTGGTGCAACCCAACTTTGGAAAACACGCAATAATTGCATTGTCTGTTTTAAGTAATACGATATCGGTGAAGTCATATAGGTTTTTTTTTACCATTATTTTCTATTTACAAAATTCAGTATCGTTATTCTCTACCAAATTGAACATGAAGTTTTCCGGCGCGAAATTTTCTTGGTAAAAGTACACATTAACTATTGATTAAATTTAAAAATTCTAGTTTGAGGTTCATGTGATTAACAAATTTAGCCCGTCCTCCTTTTCTCTTGGTGTGAGCAGCAAAAGGGAACAAAAGATATCCTTGTCCACTTGTCGGCTGGGTTTGAGCAATAAAGGATACCAAAACTGAACCCCTCCTATTTTCGGGAGATACCAAAATATATTTCCCTTTCTTTACGGCTGGATTGGATGAGTAAAGAAAACAAAAATCTACAACATTTACTTAAAATTATTACCACTCGAACCACAATTTTGAACTTTTCTTTCTGTCTGCTTTCCCAACAATGCAGCATACATTGTAAATAATAATATAAAAGATGCGCGTATACTATTTGCCAGACTATGATGCAATAATAGTTTGTAGAACAAAATGCAGTCCTGCTAACTAAAATGTCTAAACCAAAAGACTTTTAAATAATTATTATATTTTTTTCAAAATTGCGCGCGATCCTTACTTTGTTCCTCTAGCAGTATTTTATGAAGATTTTTTTCTCGTTCACAGCTCAATGAAAAAATGCTATCTTTAACCCCCCCCCAAAAAAAAAAAAAAACAACTTTAATAAAGACACTGGACAGTGGACACTTATGGTAATACGACCAGTCTTCTCACTCTGTTTATCTCAATATATGCATAAAGTAACAAACCTGTGAAAATTTGAGCTCAATCGGTCGTCGAAGTTGCGAGATAATAAGGAAAGAAAAAAATGACCTTGTCACACAAAGTTGTGTGCTTTCAGCAGATGCTTGCATTCGAGACCTCAGGTTCTAAATCTTAGGCCTCGAAATCAAATTTGTTGGAAATCACTTATTTATCGAAAACTACGTTACTTCAGAGGGAACCGTTTCTCACACTGTTTTATACTGTCAACCTCTCCCCATTACTCGTTACCAAGTAAGGTTTTGTGCTAATAATTATTTTGAGTATAGTTACCAATAGTGTACACTGCTTTTAAAAATTTAGTTATAATTAAATCTGTCAGTAATTAGAAATACTTGTTTCGTTATTTTCTGTGCGATAACTCATGCACATTATATCTTGAATGGATTTGATAAAAGTCATAATGAAACTAACGTTTTGATCTTTTAAAAAAATGCTCCATCTGGCGCGAAGTTGAAATGTTTAGGGAGAGCAAAGTTTATGTTTCACAACAGTCTGTACTTGCAACAGGTCTGTTCGCTTTTCCTTCATTTCTTATCCCGAAGAAAGACAGGACATTAACTCTTGCAAAGAAGCAAAACGTTTTCGTTAAATATACCATTATAAATGTAGTTCTTAGGGGGGGGGGGGTTGATGCCTCGATTGTTACTTGGCTTTCCATATGTTGTTTCAACTTACAGTGTTCGGCGATCTTGACAAGTTCAGACCTTGTTTGTATTCATCAGTGATAATATTTACCTACACAAAGAAAATAATTATTCTAAGTGTCACCGTACTTTTTAAAGAAGCATGTAAAATCAAAATAGTAGCAGCTAATTCCGCTTGATGTTGAATGAGAGACAATTTTGGCGCTCCATACATCGTCGTCTGCTGGCGGCTACTGTGTCTGTTGGATATCTGTCCAGGGTGTGGCCGAAGAGACAGCGAGACACGAAGTGACCAGTAGACTCATCTACTGTCAGGCCATAGACGTTACACATTCGTAGTGTATTAACCACATCTAGCTTGACGGCGACGCTCACAGACGATGAACATTTCATATGGTGCCCAAACATCACCCCAATAACCAAGTACGTCTGGATTCTTCCCATTGAAAACATGGGTTATCATGACGCCATAATCCTATACACCTGAATGTTTCTCATCATCAGGTTGGTCTGGCTCCCACTTCCGATATTCAGTCGGTTTACCATCCTCGTAACAGTTCCATTCACCTTCAACTTCAGCATCATTACAATTGATCCAAACACCTATTGGACCACCTCGGTGCTGAAGTGAAGTAAATATGAATTTATTTTCCCAATCTGAGCTCGGGGCCATTATAGATGCGTTGTTTCGATCACACTGCATCACGGCGGTGGTCCAGTTGCCCTCCATGGATCCATCCAGACCCAAGTAACAAGACTCAGCATAAGGCACCCATCCATAAGGGCACCCTCTCGCTGCAAACACACCATTGGTTACCATGATGATAACAAATAAAGTAGTAACTGCCTTAGAAATCATCATCAGATGCAATGAGCACACTTAACAATTTAAAACTGTCAGATTTCTTGACGGTATTTTGAGAGTTGACGATTCTTTGATGTAGTGTGGTGCAAGCAAAAAGTCAGAGTGAATATTGGAACCTTGTGACGCAGTATTCTATCGGCTTGAATTTTTCTGCGAAATATGGTCCTGTAGAAACAAAAGATAAATTGATTCAATTAAAGTACGCATTATTGGGTAAAAAGGAATGTTTGGTTATTAGTCGTTACTGGGATTCGGTTAAACCTGATTACCGTCATCAACTCACGCGGCCATGATTACAAAACACAGTTTGACAATCGAGTTTAATTTTGCACCAGCCACCAGGGAAATCAGTCAGACCCGTTATACCGGACGTTAACTAAACCACCAAGGTGATGTGTTCTTTTCAAATTCAGTGAAGTATGGACAATTTGATACGTTTTCAAAGAAACGGTGGCATAGGAAACTATTCAAGTGAGAAAAAGTGACCTTTGTTTCTTTCTCCTAACTTGTTTGACTAAAAGGCAGTGAACACTATAGGTAATTACTTAAAATCATTATTAGCTTAAAACCTTACTTGGTAACGAGTAATGGAGATCTGTTGATAGTATTATAAGACATTGTGAGAAACGGCTCCCTCTGGAGTAAAGTAGTTTTCGAGAAAGAAGTAATTTCCACGAATTTGACTTCGATACCTCAGATTTAGAATTTGAGGCCTCGAGATCAAGCCTCTGAAAGCACACAACTCCGTTTGGCAAGAGTGTATTTTCTTTCATTACATATTATCTCGTAACTTTGACTACCAATTGAGCTCAAATTTTCACAGGTTTGTTATTGTGCACATAAGTTGAGATACAGCAAGTGATGAGGAGACTGGTCTATGACAATTATCAATATAGTGTCCAGTGTCTTCAACTTAAATATTGCCCCTGCATTTAGAACACAGTCTTTCCCGAAGGTCTAACATATTAAATTTGCCATTCAAACCGTCGATAAAACAGCATAGTTTCAGCAAATACAACTCATTTGAAGTGCTACCAATAAATCCCTTCACAGTCTGAACGGAATGACGGACCCGCCATTTTGATCTTTGATTGTGATGTGGTTGGGTTCGTAAGCAATCACACCACAGCTGGTAACCGAGTTAATTGAAGTCAGAAATTGTAGTTATTCGTGAGTGTCATATATCATGGTCGCCTGCCAATGTCCACCACAATCCCAATGTTAGTTTAACGGCATGCGCTGGTATATGAGCGCATTTTATTGCTATTTATAGCTTGAGTGTTCGTTGCATCCAGCATGTGGTGCGGATGATATATTATTAAATGATAGTGAGCAAATTGGTGCGCCCTCTACAGTTTGTCGAGTAGAGACAGTTTTGACAGTGCATCATGGGAAAACGCCGGAATATTAATTGAATCGCCTATTAGCGTACGAACTGCGTATTATTTGGTTACGGCGACATTTTCTGGGCCGGTGAAAGCTTTTCTGAATTCCATGTCATGATTTGAAAGGTCACAAACCACACGTGTGTTGCTGAGTTGTGAGTGCGTTCGCTTTTGGATATTTGCCTCTCGGGAGAACGGTAGAGGGCGCAATGCTTTGGGTATCACCAGAGCTGTGTATTGAGAGAGTTGCGACATGGAGGGACCACTTTTCTTTGGTCACGTGGTTGCTGGGCGCCATGTTGTCTCCAAACGCAGCACAACCCGATGGGCAGACTAGTCTGGCACCCCGTGTTCGCCCATGGGATTCTTGGAAACAAAATTGCTTCTAATCGCAAGTTGTCGCAACGATCCTAGCCTTGCTCAAGGCAGTCGCATTATTCGCTCCGAAAAGACGCAGCTGTAAACCCACCCGCCGTATACCCTGTGCATGGTGTGTGCGATCACACCGAATGACCCACCCGTATACACACTGCCACATCGCACGAACTGTTCACACAAGTCATCGCACTCGTACACCACTAACCGCATGCGGAGGCCGTCAGGCCGACAGCCTTGTCGGGTCTGTATCTTCCCGTTTTAATGTGTTGTATTGAAAAAATTCCAATAGTGGACGAAATTGGGGGGGGGGGGGCTCTAGGATATGCTAGTATGCAGCTCATGAATATGTATATCGTTCGTCAGACCTATCAGACAACACAGGATGTGAGGCAAATGAATTATTCATTTTGACGTCCAATCACACACGCCTATCATGCTCGCTGAGCGTCCGTGGTGGTGGTGTGTGATGATGTAGACATGTCTCATCTTTCGCGGGCATTATGGTAATGAGCTGACCGTGGGAACTCTTCGCTTATTATAGTAATGAGGTCAGTGGCTTCAACACAGACCCTACAAGGCTGTCGGCCTGACGGCCTCCGCATGCGGATAGTGTACGGGGGCATCGTGTCGTGCGATGTTACGCACAGTGAATACGGGTGGGTTTTACGCACAGTGAATACGGGTGGGTTTTTATACAGCGGCGGTCTTTTTTCGGAGTGAATAATTCGACTGCCTTGAGCAAGGCTACAACGATCCAAATATACGGCTCTGGGTATCACCTATTTGGAATGGAAAAATGCGCTGAGTGAAAACAAAATAAACTAGAGGGGAAATGCCTTAACAGAATTGTGTATCCATTTTAAAAATGTTTAACACCAGCAAAACGCACAGGACCAGCCTAAACAATACACCGCTCATCTTGTGACACAAACAAATGGTAAAGTAGTCGCAACTCTATCCGCTCCCATGAATGTCAAGATATTCATTACAACTCAGAGACATATTGAACACAAAACAAACAGTCTATGTTAACATTACATTTTTTATTTCTTTTGTGCGAATTTCGTGAACTACAGTAAAATAAGATTGTCATCATTGATTTCAAAGTGCGTTGATAGACCATGCCACTTACGGCCCTTTTTGAAACAACGGCTTCGGATTTGAATTTGGCCCAGGCTAGCTTGGCCCCGCAGTTGTTTTGACGTTGTTGCGCGTGCTTTGCGTAAGTGCTCAAGGCTTCAGACGAGAGAACGGAGCCTGAGGCCGAATCCAAAGCCGAAGCCGTGGTTTCGAAAGGGGCAAACGTTGCCTTTACGTGTAAAGGAAAAAACCCGCGCACCTTGGTGCAACCCAAATTTTGAAAACACGCGATAATTGCATTGTCCAGTGTAATAAATATGATTGTTGGGGATTTGACATAATGTTTTTTATCATATTATATTTTCTATTTACAACATTCGGATCGTTATTCTCTATCAAATTGAACATGTGGTTCAACTATCGAAAAAAATAAAAATTATAATTAGCAATATTTTGCAAATTTTTGTCAAGTTTGTGGTTCATGTGAAAAACAATTTTATCCCGTCCTCCTTTTCTCTTGGTTTGAGCAGCAAAGGAGAATACAAAATATACTTTTCCACTTTTTGGCTGGGTTTGAGCAATAAAGGATACCAAAATTGAACCCCTCCTATTTTCGGCTGAGTTTGAGGAACAAGAGATACCAAACATATATTCCCCTTCCCTTTTCTCGCTCGATTGGATGAAAAAGGAATACAAAAATCTACAACATTTACTTAAAATTATCACCACATGCACCACAGTTTAACTTTGCTTTTTGCTTTCCCAACAATGCAGCATACATTGTAAACAAAAATGTTTGCGTAACTGAGCGTAACTATAGAACAACATGTAGTCTTGCTAACACAAATATATATCAAAAGACCTTTAAATTGTTTTTCTAAAAGAGAACACGATCTTTACTTTGTCCCTCCAGCAGTAATTTTATGAAGAAAACGTTTGTGTACACAGTTTCTTGAAAAAATGCTATATTTTACCCCCCCCCCCAAGAAAAAAAATTAGAAAGAAAAACAAAATGAAACATTTAAAAGTGTAGTTAAAATTGAACATGCAAAAAATAGTTAATGGCCTGACGTTTCGACCCTAGCAGAGTCTTTCTCGAAGGCTAAAAATTGAACATGTTAGTAATCAGAAATAATGTTTCGTTATTTCCTGTGCGTAAACTCATACACATTATTATATTGAATGGTTTTGATAACTGTCAGTATGACACTAACGTGATGATCTTAAAAAGCCAAACAAGGACTGGCGCGAAGTTGAAATGTTCAGGGCGAGCAAAGTTGATGCAACAGGTCTGTTCGCTTTTCCTTCATTTCATATCACGAAGAAAGACACAACATTAACTGTTGCAAAGAAGCAACACGTTTCCGTGAAATATTCCATTAAAGATGCATTTCTTAGGTGGGGGGGGGGGGGGTTGATGCTTTGATTGTTAATTGGCTTTCCATATGTTGTTTCAACTTACAGTGTTCGGCGATCTTGACAAGTTCACATCTTGCTTGTATCAGTGACAAGTTAAATACACAAGACGATAATTATTCTAAGTGTCATCGTACTTTTACAAGATCCAGGTAAAATCAAAATAGCAGTGAATGAGAGACAGTCTTGGCGCTCCATACATCGTCGTCTGCAGGCGGCTACTGTGTCTGTTGGGTATCTGTCCAGGGTGTGGCCGAAGAGACAGCGAGACACAAAGTGACCAGTAGACTCATCTACTGTCAGGCAATAGGCGTTACACAATCGTAGAGGATTATCCACATCTGGCTTGACGGCGACGCTCACAAACGATGAACATTTCCCGTGTTGCCGACAAATCACCCCAATAGCCAAGTATGTATGGATTATTCTTGTAATCACGGCTTATCATGAAGCCATAATCCTGATCACCTAAATGTTTCTCATCATCTGGTTGGTTTGGCTCCCACTTCCGATATTCAGTCGGTTTACCATCCTCGTTGCAGTTCCATTCACCTTCAACTTCAGCATCATTACAATTGATCCAAACACCGAGTAGATCTCCATGGTGCTGAAATGAACTAAATATGAATTTATTTTCCCAATCTGAGCTCGGGAACATTATAGATGCGTTGTTACGATCACACTGCATCACGGCGGTGGCCCAGTTGCCCTCCATGGATCCATCTAGACCAAAGTAGCAAGACTCAGCATAAGGCACCCATCCATAAGGGCACCCTCTCGCTGCAAACACACCCTTGGTTACCATGATGATAACAAATTGAGTAACAACTGCAGTTGAAATCATGACATCAGCTGCAATGAGCTCCTTAATTGTAACTTTGAAAACTTTGAGATTTGTAAAAATGTAAGTTGAGGCATCTTTGATATGGAGTGGTGCGAGCAAAAGTCAGTAATGAGCAATTTTTGAAGCGGCGCAGTATATGTCTACGAATAATTGTGTGAAGCGGAATATTTGTTGTTCAGTCGTTACCAGGAAACTGTCAAACCTGGTTGTTATTAGCAACTCATACATCCACGATGACAAAAGACAGGAAGTCCAATAACAAACAATTTTGCACCAGCGAAGAAATTATTAAACTCATTAAACCACGTGACAACCAACCACTGTGAGGCAGTTCTTTTCAGATTAAAGGAACACGTTGCCTTGGATCGGTCGAGTTGGTCTTTGAAAAGCGTTTGTAACCGTTTTTTATAAAATGCATATGGGTAGAAAGATGTTGTAAAAGTAGAATACAATGATCCACACAAACATGCCTCGAAATTGCGTGGTTTTCCTTTTACCTCGTCGACTAACACGTCGGCCATTTATGGGGGTCAAAATTTTGACTCCCATAAATGGCCGACCGTGTTAGTTCGCACAGTAGAAGGAAAACCACGCAATTTCGAGGCAAACTTGTGTGGATCATTGTATTCTACTTTTACAACATCTTTCTACCCATATGCATTTTATAAAAAACGGTTACAAACGCTTTTGTTTTGACCAACTCGTCCGATCCAAGGCAACGTGTTCCTTTAAATGACGTATGAACAATTGGATACGTTTTCCAGGACAAATTGACGTAGGAACTACTCGAGGGAGACATTAATGTTTTGTTGCCAATTATTTTGTTTGAAACAATTTTATCTGACCTGGGATTGGAAGGTATAACAGTATATCGAACTCCCCTGTTTTTTAAATGTTTTTTTTTTTTGGTAAGTTGGATTATCTTTGAAATGTTGGGATGCGGGCAAAGTAAGAAATACGCAAACTTGGGCCGCAGTATCTACGTATATTATTATGTTGACGACAAAATAAGAAATACATTTAATGAAGGAACTCATCGTTGCGTGAAGCTGACTCTTTGGTTGTTTATTAGTCGCAATACCTGGATGCAACCAAACCTGGTTATTGTTAACACTTCATACGCCCAGGATGAAAAAAGACCGAGTCCATCAAATTAATGACAATTCTGCCCGCGACAACCAACCACTGAGGCATTGTTTATGTTCGTTTGAGATTAAATGACGCACAACAAATTGTGTTTAACAAAAACGGCGACGTATGAAATTACTCCAGGGAGAAAAATTTATGACCAATATTTGCATATGATGGCAATTCTGTTTGACACAATGTATAATACCTTCCCCTTATAAATAATAGCAAATACACATCATTTGAAGAGACTACGGTACGCCTACACGGTCTGAACGACGGTGTCCGCCATTTTGAACGCTGACTTTGGATGGTTTTTAGGCAATCACACCCAGCTGATAACCAAACAAAGTAAAGCCAGACAGAATACGTGGAGTGCAGTGCACCCGATGGTCCACTCTCATCATGATCAAGATCAGCTTAAAGATGCTATGTCAGATTTTTGGCCGATTTGACCCAAAAATTTTGATTAAAATTCAATAGGTATTTTGATTGGGGTCGAGAAAAAGTTACAAGCTTTCATTTGAGCCATTGTTCGAAAAAGTCTGCCAATTATAAGTAGCAGTGAAATAAAGTGCTCAAAACTATTTTTTTGTCGGTATCCCGACAATATATATCACGTGACCAATTCTTATGTGTTTTATAAGAAACGTTTTAAATTTTTGTCATGGTTCCTGGCCATTAAAAGTAAAAGTTAAACTTTTTTTCGTTAGAGCGGGTGAAACTCTTTGAAATACCATTCACTCAAAAAAATCTATTTTTTAATGTTTGGGGCAAAAAAACTGACATAGCATCTTTAATAACGACAGGCACTGGTATAGGGAGCGCCCTTTTAGTGATTCCTTGTTCTTTTGAAGTGCACCCCACTATTGGAGTTTGTATGTATAGCATACAGTGCAAAATGCTTAAAGGAACACGTTGCCTTGGATCGGACGAGTTGGTCAAAACAAAAGCGTTTGTAACCGTTTTTTATATAATGCATATGGTTGGAAAGATGTTTTAAAAGTAGCATACAATGATCCACACAAGTTTGCCTCGAAATTGCGTGGTTTTCCTTCTACTGTGCGAACTATCACCGTCGGCCATTTATGGGAGTCAAAATTTTGACCCCCATAAATGGCCGACGTGTTAGTAAAGCTCGGTTTGCACTTACTGCAAATGCGACTGCGATACGAATTTTGATATCGGGCTGTTTTCGCATGACGTTCTACACACGTACCAATTTCATTATAATGGACATTCATGCGCTATAATTATGTTGTATCCAATGACATCTTTGCATGGTTCTGTAAAGCAAATACTTGTCATTATCATTTAAAATTCGGCGTTATCATTTGGTCTGCTTTGAAGTGCTGAATGACTATGTCACCTACATATACCAGAAGTGCGTTTTAGCGATCGTCACATACAGCAACTGCTTTGGGCTGAACTTGCCATTGTGTTATCACTGTAGCCATTAAACAGAAACAGTTATTGGTAACGCTCGCCATTAGCGTATTGTTCTATAGCTTCGAAAAGTTGATAGCTCTATGCGAAAACCTACCCCAGCAGTTATCTTTACCTTATGTCGGCTGTTGCTGCGTCAAACTATGCTCGTATGTAATTATAGTGTACACGTGTGGATTGGATGATAAAATTAACAATAACATGCATTTATATGAAGAATCTGATGCAACGTAAATAAAGGTACATAATGGCAGCATCCTGTCAAATGCTTCAAGGCTGGTATCGCGAACTTCGAAGTGTGACGTCAGGGGTGCTTTGTTGGGTCGTAACCAATAACTGTTTCAGTCGTGGTCAGTAATTAACTACTTGCCGATCGAAACAGTTATCGGCTACAACTGCCAAAATACACTCCAGATGTTCAAACTAGGGCCATCTTGATAGGACATCATGGGAAAGTGTCAACTTTTTTGTATGGTCACCTCGCAGCGTAAACAACATTTTTGGGTGGGTTCGATTAGCTTCCCCGGGTCGACACCGGTCTGCTGCCCCCCTGTTCGAATAACTTTGACGTCATTGCAGGGGGCTCACTCGGGTCAGCCCCAAGTGCCCTACTTGAAGAACGGGTCACTTGGGGCTGGCCCAAGGTGCACGACGAGAGGGCGAGAGGGCGAGTGTGATCGTTCGATAAGCTCCTGCAGGAGAAACACATTTCCAAAAAGTGGTTTACAAAATCAATCTTTTTGAAAATCAGCATACGGGCAATTGTGGACCATTAGTTGTTGAAATAATAGAATTTAAAAACATTCATCAGCCTCACGAAACAAAATATCGTTTTATGTCTCCCAAAACACATGAGAAGAAATTGCTGCTCTGCGTACCGCGAAATGAACTTTCAAAGGGTGCGTTAGATTAGATTCCCCGTGTCGACCCAGCGGTGCTCATTTGGGCGAGCCCCTGACAAGAGCTAATCGAAATATCTCACTCAACCTCTCGTCATGCACCATTGGCCAGCCCCAAGTGACCCGTTCTTTAAGTAGGGCACTTGGGGCTGACCCGGGTGAGCCCCTGGTATGACGTCAAAGTTATTCGAACGTAGGGGGGGGGGGGGGGGGGGGCAGCAGACCGGCGTCGACCCGGGGAAGCTAATCGAACGCACCCAAAATGTTGTTTTACGCTGCGAGGTGACCATACAAAAAAGTTGACACTTTCCCATGATGTCCTATCAAGATGGCCCTAATTTGAACATCTGAAGTGTATTTTGGCAGTTGTAGCCGATAACTGTTTCGATCGGCAAGTAATTAATTACTGACAACGACCGAAACAGTTATTGGTTACGACCCAACAAAGCACCCCTGACGTCACAAGTTCGCGATACCAGCCTTGAAGCATTTGACAGGATGCTGCCATTATGTGCCTTTTACATTGCATCAGATTCTTCATATAAATGCATGTTATTGTTAATTTTATCATCCAATCCACACGTGTACACGATGATTACATACGAGCATAGTTTAACGCAGCAACAGCCGACATAAGGTAAAGTTAACTGCTGGGGTAGGTTTTCGCATAGATCTATCAAATTTTCGAAATCTTAAGCAATAGAACAATAAGCTAATCGCGAGCGTTACCAATAACTGTTTCTGTTTAGTGATAACACAATGGCAAGTTCAGCCCAAAGCAGTTGCTGTATGTAACGATCGCTAAAACGCACTTCTGGTATATGTAGGTGACATAGTCGTTCAGCACTTCAAAGCAGACCAAATGATAACGCAGAATTTTAAATGATAATGACAAGTATTTTGTTTTACAGAACCATGCAAAGATGTCATTGGATACAACATAATTATAGCGCATGAATGTCCATTATAATGAAATTGGTACGTGTGTAGAACGTCATGCGAAAACAGCCCGATATCAAAATTCGTATCGCAGTCGCATTTGCAGTAAGTGCAAACCGAGCTTTACCGAAAAGCACTAAAGAAGGGTGTTAAAAATGATTGTTTTGTACACGATTACAATTGGTTGAATATGGTGTGACCTGAACGTCCTTATTGTTTGATTTTTTTGTATTGTTATGACTTATGGCAAAGATAAGTTGTTGCCCTTTTTCGTTCAAGTCTTTAAAGGAACACGTTGCCTTGTTGGATCGGTCGAGTTGGTCGATGAAAAGCGTTCGTAACCGTTTGTTATAAAATGCATAGGATAAAAAAGATGTTTTAAAAGTAGAATACAATGATCCACACAAGTATCACTCAAAATTATACGGTTTTCCTTTTTCGTCGCCAACTGTCACGGTCGGCCATTTTTGGGAGTCAAAATTATTACTCCCATAAATGGCCGACCGTGTGAGTGGACGAGGTAAACAGAAAACCACGCACTTTCGAGGCATATTTGTGAAGATCATTGTATTTTACTTTTACAACATCTTTCTAACCATATGCATTTTATAACAAACGGTTACAGAACGCTTTTCAATAACCAACTCGACCGATCCAAGACAACGTGTTCCTTTAAAGATGACACTATTGGTATTAGTTGTCAAAGACCAGTCTTTTCACTTGGTGTATCTTAACCGTATGCATAAAAACAACAAACCTGTGAAAGTTTGAGAAAGAAAACATTACCCTTGTCACACGGAGTTGTGTGTAATGCTTGATTTCAGTTCTAACTTTGAGAATTACTTCTTTCTCGAAAACTACTTTACTTCAGAGGGAGCCATTAGGTTAGGTTTTATGCTAATAATTATTTTGAGTAATTACCAATAGTGTCCAAAGCTTTCAGTGGGGCATTCCATAATCATGAAGACCAAAATTAATCTGCGATCATGGTGCCAGCAAAGTCAGCGGTTAGCATGTGACGCAGTATCAACAAGTATCTCTTTTTGTAACTGCATAGTATAGACCATGTGAACTTTGTTTACAATAAGTGTGACCTTGTACATTCTTTCAGCATTCTGGCAGGCACAATGTTACACAGGTCCTATGGGAAAGTCGTCATTGTGTGTAATAATATCCACACAAATCAAAGAATTGTGAAAGTAAAAGCTGGACAAGTTTTGAGATGTGCCCCCCTTTCATCATAAATTATCAAAAGTTGGTAAGAATTAGGCAGTGCAATCTCAACAAAATATAAGGTTTTATCATTTCTTCCATTGGGCTGTGTACAATTCCTGCCTGTAGGAACTCCAGGCTCTGTGGCTCTTTTGTAAACATGTTATGTCACAGGTCACATCGTCTATACTTGCCTGGAGTATACCCATTACACTTGCGGGAAAACCCCGTAACCATTTCAAGGCATTGTTATGAAAGTAATCGTTCATAAGTCGTTACTTGACTACTTTAAAATTATTATGATTTATCAATACATCTGGCAAGGACAACATACACACTAAGTGACGCAGTATCATTGAGCAAGATACTTTACTATGATTTTTTTCTAGGCCAATTTCGGAAAAAGAGCAGCCAATTTAACCATCAAGCTCTTCTATTTCGCGTGCAATCAAATGCTTATGAAAAAGGGCCATTCGATTCCGTTTTATGATTAGTCAAATATAATGTTTCGTCATTCGATTTAACAAAATAATCATTCAATTTAACAATTCACCAAAGCAGCATTCAAAATCGCAGTCGCTCCTTGAGGCGTGTGTGTCTCGTAAAAGAATGACGATACACTAAATTAAACATAGTGCTAAAGGAATTTGACTCGACTCAAAAACGAAATTGAATGGCCGAATTCTGAATTTGAAACGCAGTAACAACTAGAGAGGCAACACAGCTTCAATTCGAACGCATGAAAATGAAATTGACTGCTCATTTGCCGAATATGACCGAGAAAACCTATAATTGCTTCTCTTCACCCAGGGGAATAAATGGGTACCTGCGGGGGTAGAGGTTGATATTGTGTATGAAAAGCCACAAGCGCCCTACAGGCAGCTCAGGGCTGTATACTCCCTAGGGAGCTGAGAAACATTAAAAAAGGGATGTTATTGGCCCTATGACCAGGGCACTAATGTAAAGCGCATTGATACGGTTATTGTGAAATGCGCTATATAAGAATGGACCCTTCCCATGAAATATGCTAATTACAGTCACGCATGCGTACAGACCCTGTGGGTTGGCAAACGCCATAGAGTTGTGCACTAAGCAGACGCAATCAATCAAATCGTCAATCAAATGGCGAAGACAACAGTGCCCAATTTCATAGAGCTGCTTAAAAAAAACGAAAAACAGCTAAGTATAAATAACAAAATTATGCTTATAGCAGTTAGGTTGACAGCCAAACTACCATATCGCGTGTACAATGTTGGACTGGCATCCTCATTTCTGTTCAGCAGAAAATTGTTGAGCAATATTTTCTGCTTAAAGGGAAGGTACACGTTTGGTAATTACTCTGTTCAGCAGAAAATTGTTAAGCAATATTTTCTGCTAAAAGGGAAGGTACACGTTTGGTAATTACTCAAAACAAATATTAACTTAAAAACTGACTTGGTAACGAGCATTGGAGAGCTGTTGAGATTATAAAACATTGTGGGAAACGACTCTCTATGAAGTAATGTAGTTTTTGAGGAAGAGCTAATTTCCCACTAAAATAATAAAAGACTTCTAGCTAGGTCTTTTGTTCCTATTTGAAGGCACACAAATTCGTCCAACAATGGTGTTTTTTTCGTTCATCATTTTCTCGCAACTAACTTCGATGACCGATTGAGCCCAAATTTCCACAGGCTTGTTATTTTATGCACATGATGGGATACACCAAGTGAGAAGACTGGGCCCAATTTCATGGCTTTGCTTACCTTAAGCACAGAATCGGCGCTTACGGAAGCAGGGAATTATGTGCTTACGGCAAGCGTATTTCACGGGTTAGCGGCGAATTTGGGCTTATTCGCGTGCGTACTCCACGTTACTAGGCATTCTACGCTTACAAGGCTAGCGCAGAAATTCGGCGCTTGCAAGTAAGCAGGGAATCGTGATCGTAAGCGCAGAATTCGGCGGTAAACAGAGCCATGAAATTGGGCCCTGGTCTTTGACAATAACCACACGTGTACCTTCCCTTTAAGCAATGTAATTTTGATTTGTACACAAATTTAACGAAATCTAGAATGGTTACAGTCACGTGTAACGGTTATTATAAACAGTTTGTGGTTAACCCTTTGGTGCACATGGCGGTTACTAGCGACCAGCAAAAACACATCAAATTGGACTTTTATAAACAATCATAACTTAAAAACTACAACCCCCATAAATACGACCCCCACCCCCTCATTCGATTGTTTAGAGCGATTGTTGAGCTTTCGTTTGGTGTGATGTTCAACAGGGGGTGCAGTTGAACAAATATGAGAAAAACACCCCCACTAAAGGGTTAAACAGCAATCGTTCCTACCAACAGCCTATCTGAGGAATGAGAAATGTAACCAGGTTCGTATTGGTCCAAGACATCACTGTCTCATTCTCGTATACAAAACAAAATGTGATAACCCGACAGAGGGCGCGCTTTTCTTCTTAAATTCATAACGAATGATCGAACCAAGAATAGACTTGCGAAAAGCTAGCTGGCGGTACGGCGTGCTTCCCATGGTAGCGAGAATAGACTTGCGCAAAGCTAGCGGGCGATACGGCGTGCTGCCCATCCCCCATGGTAGCGAGAATAGACTTGCGCAAAGCTAGCTGGCGATACGGCGTGCTGCCCATGGTAGCGAGAATAAACTTGCGCAAAGCTAGCTGGCGGTACGGCGTAGCTGCCCATGGTAGCGAGTCTTGGAAATAATCCATGGGAAGGTCGTGGAACTAAGACTATAACCAGGGCCCAATCACAAAACATGTAAGCAGCCGTTTTGCACTTACGGGTCGTCCCTTAGCAGCATTTCTATTTCATAAAGGTGTTTACCGTAATCATGGGTAAATCTTAATTAATATTTTTATCTATCTGTTTGTTGTTAAATAATTTTAAGCGTTTTTGTCTGTACTGTTTGAATCATGGCCAGTTTTAATTTCCCCAGTGTGGGATAATAAAGTTCTTATCTTATCTTATCTTATCTTATCTTAAATGCTGGCTAACCCGCGGTAACCTCACGAGTGACGTAATGCAATTGCCAGTCAATGGTGAACGTACATATTTTATGTGCGCCTAGAAAAGTTCTGCTAACTTGAGAAATCATGGTGAAACACGTTTATGCTTTTACGCACAGTTTCTGCTACAGTACGTAGCCCTATATGACTCTTTCACTGTGCTGTATAGACGATGTGACCTATGCTTACATTCAAAACGCCCCCTGTTGACAAAACACTGCATACGTCATGTTTCGCCGGGCAAAAAGGCGCGCAGTCATCATGGTAAGATTGTATACACTTTCTAGCTGGCTGCCAAAACACAAAGGTTTTGCCCGGCGGTAGGTGCGCGAATCATGTTAATGGTTTTCGAGTGACGTCAGAGGTCACATCGTTTATCATACGAAAGTGCAAGGCCACCAGGGCTACTACTGTAAAAGCACAACAACTTGCTTACTGCTGGTAAACAGCTTTATGAAACTGGGTCCAGTTCACGGCCGGGACACACAAGCATTCTTATTGACCTGCTTTGTGGGGCCCTGCTATTGTTGGTCTATTATTCCCCTTACTGGAAAACATTTCAATACTTCAATGCCGTGAAGTTCAAACATAGAGCAATGTCATTGCTCACAAATTTATTTTGTTTTACCCATTACAATATAGCCATGGCTTTTCATGCATACGCATACAATTAAAGTATACCTTTCTAAGAATACCTTTCAATAAACCTGCCACATTATGGTGATCCGGGCAGTTTGGAAAGGCAGCTGCTACACTATGGAACTCTCTGCCCACATCCCTAAGAGACATAACAGAACTGAAAAGGGAGCGCACTGAAAACTAGAATTTTTAAACTGAAAATGTTCACTGAACGGTTAATCGATTTTAATTGTTAATAATCAATGTATTTTTAGCCTCTGTTAATGATTGCAAACTTTTTGTAGTTTAGATTTTATACCAAATTGCATTATTAATTTTTTTTGGTATACCTTAGGAATTCAAATTGTTTAGTTTGTTTATTGTTTTTAAGAATGTTACTCCCATTGTTAGAATTCAATTTCTTATTTTTTATTTCGTCCATAATGCCATGTTCAGCGCCCTATAGAGCATGTCTACACGAATAGGGCGCTATATAAGTTTTTTTTTATTTTTTATTATGCAGTCATTCAATAATTAAAATACAATGTTTATAGACCTGGACCCAATTTCATAGAGCTGCCTAAGCATAAAATATTGCTTAACATTTCTGCTAAGCACAACTAAGCAGGATACCAGTCACATTTTGTTCACAATAAAATGTTATTTTAGATGATAACCTCATTCTAGCCAGCATAATTTTGTTATAATCTTAGCAGCTCTTTGAAATTTTGCCCTGAACATGTTGAGCCTCAAGCGGGAAAAATAAGGACCTTGTCAAACAATGTAAGCTTAATACAAAATGTCAACATTTCTCAATGATGTAGTAAAAAAAAATTTGTTTACTGCAGCTATACCCATACATGTGTTTTTCCGTTGGGATATGATCGAACCTGTCTATGGAGAGTTTTTAACACATTGTTAAGAATAGTCGGTTAAACTGTTTTTTTTTTTCTCACGTAGAAGTCTGGACTAAAATTATTTCGTATCTTTATGCGCATTTTTAACCCGTCACCATACAAATATATAAAATTACGTAAAGATAATAGTAAAATACATTGTACAAAATCTTGCGCTAAAAAGGTTTTGGGAGCATTGATTTCCATTTAAAAAAAAAACATGGCATAGTGTATTTTAAAACAATTAGCGGAAAAACGATCGCACGATGAAAATCAAACCAAAACACCTCTATAAAAATTAACACAGATAAAACTTTAGTTGTTTGTGTTTGTACGCCTGCTAACTTTTAAAGAAATGTCCCTGTTGTTAAAGGCACTCAGTACTTTCTCGAGTAATTTGCCTGTGATATTTTGTTCACAGGACTCGAGAAAGTTCTGATGAGTATAAAGTGCTAACACACATCAGTGTATGGGTAAAAAAATTAATATCCTCTACAACGTGTTCAAAACTAAGTTTTGCTCGAAGGTTCGCATAGTGAGTGTGGGTAAATAGGAAGAAACTATAAAAAATAGTAAACTTGTGGGTACAACACAATCACATGGTTGTACCCGCAAATTTACTATTTATTTATAGTTTCTTTTTACGAAAATGTCAAGTCGTGAAATTTGCTGAATTCCATTTCAAGTGTTTTCAATGAATAAGAAAATCGAGTCATATGATTATAAATAGATTTTGATTTAGTAAAAAAAACAATCATTTTGAATACCCTTATCCAGCGCTTTTCTGACAGATTTGCAAAAAGCCCCGTTACGTAATCACTCTCAAAACGTCATAGTTGGGAGCTCCAATTCGTAAAGCCGCTTTGTTGCAGCGTGGAGGTATAACAAAGCAAACTCCCACAAATGACGTCAACGGCATTTTCCTTTGACGCGCGCTCTCAACGGCAGAAGTGTTTTTAGTTTTTCAAAACCTTTAGGTTGGGGCCAGATTTTTTAATCGATTATTACGAACAATTCAGAAGTGTACACATAATATCAAAATTACATTAAAATGGTCAACAAGTGCATTACAAACAAGTTAAAATACCATTTCCGTTAAAAACATTCCGCTCAGGTAGCTGTCTCGGTCCGTCACAGGCACAAGAAAATCTGCTCACATTACTCCTGTGCTTACGAAGCTGCATGCATTGGCTCCTCGCAGTCAAGTTTAAAATTATTTGTAAATAATGTGTATCTGAGTTGTTAATATCTTAACGGTATTTGACCTCGGGTCTTGTTGATCTTTTTCACACAAGTTCCTCAACAACTCCCAACTTTCATGTGATATTGCCTGAACAAAAACTGTCTTATGCACAATGGAAAATAGGGCTTTTTCCTCTTATTGCCCTTAATTTTTTTTTTTTCATAAGTACCTTTTTATGCTGATATAAATCATCTTTGAACATCTTAAAATACCTCTTTAAGTTTTTTGTGCAGCTTAGTGTCTAAGAGCATTTCTCAAAATTAGATTAGGCGCTATATAAAAAAAATTAATGTATTATTGTTATTTTATTATTATTTTATATTAAAAAACGAAACAATATTACTCCCATATGCTGTATAACTACCTAATTCAAACCTATCAGGGTGTGGCCAATTGGAGAACAGTTAAAGGATTTGGGTACTTTTGTAACACAAAAAAAACAATGTCCACAGATTTTCATTAAAGGCAGTGGACAATTTGGTAATTGTCAAAGACTAGCCTTCACAGTTGGTGTATCTCAACTTAAGCATAAAATAACAAACCTGTGAAAATTTGTGCTCAATCGGTCATCGAAGTTGTAATATAATATTGAAAGAAAAATAACCCTTGTCACACGAAGTTGTGTGCGTTAAGATGGTTGATTTCGAGACCTCAAATTCTAAACTTGAGGTCTCGAAATCAAATTCGTGGAAAATTACTTCTTTCTCGAAAACTATGGCACTTAAGAGGGAACCGTTTCTTACAATGTTTTATACCATCAACCTCTCCCATTACTCGTCAACAAGAAAGGTTTTATGCCAATAACTATTTTGAGTAATTACCAAATTCGTCTCAGTTTTAGCATGTAAAACGTATTTACCAGTTGAGGTATTTTATCATAACTGGTTACTTTTAGTACGTTTTATAATTTTAAACTCACTGAAACAAACAATATGTTCGTGACTTGTTGAACTCATTTCTCAAAAACTACAGCACCTCAGCAAGTAATATTTTAAGGGAAGCTTTCTGCCATCATTATCTTTAAACCGTATAGAGTAAAGCTGTGGACCCTTGTGTTTTGTCTATACCAAAATAATGTCTTTAATTTTTAAAACGATTAACCAAACAACGACCACACGATGATAATCACACCAAAAACACATAGGCCCCATACACCCGTTATCAAACACGCCCATACACACGTTGTTAAACACGCCCATACACACGTTATTAAAAACGAAACAACTATCCTTTAAAACCATCTGGTCCCAATTTCATAAAGCCTGTAGAAGTAAAAGCTTGCTAAGTACAGACAGATCTTAGCAGCCGGGGTTACGAGCCAAAAAGTCCATCAAGCTTACATTGTTGTGACTGGTACCCCACCCAAGTATTTGCGTAGCATATCAATTTGCTAAGCAGTAATTTCTGCTAAACAGATTTATGAAATTGGGTCCATGAAGGCGGTAGGGACACATTGGAGAACAGTTAAGCCAACATCCCGATAATGGTAGACAAAGCACAGCCTGCCACAGCGAGTGACAACATCGGGTATCTTCCATTGTAGGAAGCAGAATTCGGAGTGGTGGCAGGTTTAATAGGAACATTGGACCCGATATCATCTTGGTGCCAGTCACCGCCACATCGAGGGAAATTACGTGGAACTGGTGGTAGGTCTTTATCCGAACCAACTTGAATAACCATCGTCATGCCAGCCTGAGAAACAAAGCACCAACTTTCTTTAAAGTTTTATAAAATACATGAAATTACAGACCAGATAAGCTTGCTTGTAGGCTGCCATCGCTCACGTAAAAAAAATGGATTGCACATGTCGTTGACCACCATCTTTGATGTAAAACAAAAGAAAAGTACACGCGTGTTACTGGTGTTTTTTTCTTTTTAGTAGTTCATAGCCTGAACATCTGACGTCACACATCGCGAGGCCAGTGATTTATGCCAGATACCTACCTTGAGCGTACGTCAGGATCTGTACAAATGTACCTTTGACCTTCGCAGTCAATCATACGTAAACGTATATTATGAACAGCATTAAATGCGTACATGTTCATACATGCATTATGCACACCACGCGCTTGCAGACGGCAGAAAGCTCAGCATGCAGCTGACAAACATCACCTCGGGCCAATCAAAAACAGATAATATGGAAAGCTTACGTCACTGAACATTATCCATAGAAATCATATATTCCATCCAATGAAATCGTTGGACCCTTAAGACAAGTGCCTGACTACCAGTATAATTATCATTATATGTACGTACCGTGAAGTGGAATGATACATGACAATGAAACAGCCACCATCCTGGGTTATCTGCCACGAAACGTACAATGACGTACCCACCAGATAGCGGGGCGACTGTGTCTTTGTGGGGTACATTATGAGTGCGGCGAGTGATGTTACCTGAAAAAAAGAAAAGATATCCGAGTCAACTCCACCTTTAGTTAGTTTTGTACAGTTACAGGACGTGGACAGAAATAAGTCTCTCAAATGAAAATCAGATTTAATACATAATATGCAAATCGTTAAAAACATGCAATCCCATGCTTTATAAATTGTCGTATATTAATATGTTATGTACGACTAGGCATGACCAAGTATGCGTTGGTTGGACGACATCAGAGAATTTGGAATCATCACATGGATGCGACAAGCTCAAGAAAGACCAAAAGGGAATGGTGATGAAGAGGCCTTCCTTCTGCAGTGAAGTGACATAGGCTAGATTGATAGATATGTTTAAAGACCCATGAACAATAGTTGGTCAAAGTCTTAGAACTGTACTCGGGCAGGATAGTGTTTTTTGCTAAGGGTACTCCACACAAAACTTGGCTACATCTGATTTTGAATATCTAGGTTCACTGCACATGTTTTAAAAAAAGCTTTGTATGTCGTACAATTACGATTGGTGACACTTTTTGTGTACATAACAAACAAAAAAATCATAATATATTATAGCATATTGGGACTGAAAGATGTGTAAACTATAAATTAAAATTATAAATTAAAGATACATTTTATCTAGACATTTGCATTTTTGACATGAATTCTAATCTTGTCTTTTTGTTGGTGAATTTACATTATTTTTTACAATTTTCCCTTGTACATTTTAAATACTGCTGGACTTTGAATTGTTGTTATTTTTTTTATAAATTGTGTGCAGTTTTAATGTTTTGTAATTCTACTGTGTTTTGGTGTATATGTAAAGATTGAGAGCCGACGTCATGAAATTTCCAGCTTTTGATTTAATAAAGTTGTATCAGATCTAATCTAATATAACTATGGTGGGTGGATACCTGCTTTATCTAGTCGCTTGACCTCCTCAAGTGTCGTCTCCTCTCCCAGCGTGTCTTGGGCCACTACTTGGAATCTATAGCCGTGAATGTGCATCGCATGAGCATTCTCGAAATTACCCTGGTCAACAAGTACTATTTCAACAACCTAGAAAAAAGGAGAGAATCGTAGTTATAACATTCGGTTGAATCCCGTTAGGTTTGGAGATGACAAGAAAAAACAAATCACGTAATCACGGGAAGCAATTTTCCCGCTCGGTTGCGGCAGAACCAACAGGAGGCGCTGTTTGCAAGGGATTTGGTCATGAAAGAGATAAGAATAATGCATCGGTGTCGTGTGCTGTCAAAGTAGACATCAATTTGCTTTCGCGGTTTTGGTAAATTAATAAGCAACATTTGATCAGATTTCATGTCAAAATTCCGTAACTTACTCGAATGTACTAAAATATTGAGTCGTGAATGCGTTAGTTCACGCATCAACAATTTCATGACTTATTAATATCTAATAATAATAATATTAATAAAAGTGGCTTCTTTATAGTGCTCATACCCGTCACCCATCAGTGACACAACAAGATGCTTCAACATTTCAGTATTTTCCTGCAATAATTAGCCATATGCAGTTAATCCAGCCAGGAACACCGGGGCGGACCCATCTCGTTTCGATGAGTACACTGGGTTCTTTCATACGTGCGTTAACACAACACACGGAACCAACGGCTTTACGTCCCATCCGAAGGAAGAAGCATCTTGTTCGTGGTTAAAGTGTCTCGCTAATCGGACACAAGTGTCAAGATTGTGACTCGAACCCACACTCTGATGATCAAACACCAGCGCTTTAGTCCGGTGCTCTTAACCGCTAGGCCATGACACGCCATGTGAATTGATTGATCATCAATTTCATGACTTATCGACAATTATTGAACATTACCTTCCCAAGCTCGACATGAAGAACCTGTGTACATACACAGTGCTCATTCTTACAGCGTTCCTGATGATACGCCAACACACTCTCCGTGCTGCACATTTCAAAATCAGACAAATCTTGGTACTGCGTGAGAAGCGGCGATGATGGATACTTAAACGAAACGCGATTTATCTGCGGTGATGGGACTCCTTTATAGGTTGAAAGATCACCTTTGACCCCGAATGCTGGATTGTACACGGGATGGTTGTAGTCGTTATTGTTGATCAGTTCAAGTTCAAGCACCATGTAATGAGTTTCATCTGCCTCTGGAACAGGAACTTGCTCAGTGCCGTTCACTTGACAAGAAAACACAAATGGGTTGGTGTAAAGATACAACTTTAATCATTTACATGTGATTGTTTTGCAAAAAGCATTACAACGGTCGTGAAAACGAAATCGAAGAAGGCAAAAATCAACTAAAGGGATTTGGTTGTTTTTCGCAATGAAAACTTTACTGTGATGTGCATACTCTGGTTAACAGTCTTAAAAGAACGTTTGAGCAATGGTCAACTATAAACTAACATACTTGCAGACTTGTGTCTTGCAGTTCTTGTAAGTGCTGGGCTCTCGTGGTAAATTATAAAGCTCCCAATATAACCACCTACCTGCCTCAAACCACCCACTGGACAAATATATCATTTTTTATCCCCCAAAATTTCAATGTAAGAAGATTACCGCACGTGGCTTCTTACATTGAGATTCCATTAGGGATTATTTTTCTTGTGTGGACATCGCGCCGGAGTTTCGACACAACTTTCTTTTGAAATAACATTTTCTCGGGTTACTTTTATTGTATCATGACAACTACATTATAATGATTAAACAAATCCAACGGTTCTAAAAACTAAAGGTGTACAAAGCGTTAAAGATGTCTTGTTAAGATGGAACCTCCATGGTGCAGTTGATACTATAATGTACACCATTCTAAATAAAATAAAAATAGACGGGGTAGGCCTCGGAAGAGGTGGGAAAACGACATCATCATGAACAGCACCTTCTATACCTGGAACATCGAAGAGCGCAAGATAGGCAAGAGTGGAAAAAGAAAGATTCGTTGAGCCAACGTCCTGCGGGATACGGTGCAAGATTGATTGATTGATTGATTGATTGATTGATTGATTGATTGATTGATTGATTGACTGATTGATTCTAGATACTTACTAGACTTGACTCAAGTCCCAATCCAATGCGATCGCCAGAAACCTATTGTTCAGTGATATATTTGTTTTGACGGCGAGCGAGTGATGCTATACGAGTTGTTTGCTGCGAGACTTGAATCAAGTCTAGATGCTTACCTGCTGCGCTTAAGTCGATGATATTCTTTACATACTCAGAGCTCTTCCTATTGAAAGGATTCACGATGACTTCTGATGGATAAGGCTGTTCTACTTCCGGTGGGTCGGGTTGGTCCGCTGCCCCCTCATAGACGAGAAGAGCCAGTTCCTCAAACCCGTGGCAGTCACGCCCTTTAATCCGCATCCAGTACTTTCCGATCTCGGCACTGGCGTCTAAGATAAAGTCAAATCTTTCCCCGGTTGACATACCGTACGCCCCGGCTTCCACCGGTTGAAGGGGAGCTCCATCGCTGGCGATGATGGTCAGATTGTGATGGTCGATGGACACCTCCACTAAGCAGTCCATCAAGTTATTACTGATGGTGCGGAATCTGTATCTCTTGCCCCTCTGGACGTGGAAGACCTCTCGGGGCGTAAAGACGCTCTGGTTGGAAGACTCGTCAATGAATTCGCGGTATCTACCTTTAAATAAATAAATCATCATAATAATTTAGTAATCTATCATGAAACAGCATTTATGAGGCGCACTTTACTGTAAACAATTAAAGGTGCCGTTCTGGAAGAAGTTTTAGTTGAAGTTAAAGTATTGTCAAAATTGTTTGGAAAGCAAGCGTGAACAAGTGTTTTTAAAGTTTCTGCCGGAGTATTGTGATGGGTTGTGCATTTGTCTGAGGTCTTCCGGAAGTGAATTCCAAAGTCCTGGTGCTATGAAAATAAAGTGCCCTTATTGGTTTATACTGCGCCCATTCCATAAAACGAACACAAGTGCACAACAAAATAATTACATACATTGATTAAGAAGTTAACAACTGGTGAAAATTAGGGAAATACCACACTCCCACTAAAAACAAATAAATAAATAAAACATGAAGACACAAAACCCCTACAGGATTTTCCAAACGGTAGTTAATTTAAATGCATTTTTATTTATGCAAGTCGCCAGACACACAAGGCCTGAAGGACCCTTCAAGGTGTGGGCACTTTTTTTTCAGGGGCCGCAGCCACCTTCCTGAGGCTGGGACTGGGTTACCCCCCCCCCCCCCCCCCTTTACAGTCGCTACGGATTTAGGCTTGGGTATTATCCATCTGGCTGGTACAGCAGAAAGCACTACCCAGTTAATCGAGGCAATCTAAGGGTCTTGCCACGACAGGGACTCGAACCCACACTCTGCTGCTCAAACACCAGTGCTCGAGTCCGGTGCTCATAACCGGCCAAGACACGCAATTACCTTTTCCATTGATCAACATAGAATCTGGCGCCAGCTCTAGGTCCCCATAGACAATCCTGGTGAATCTATCAATCATCAATTGATTGACCCAATCCTGCATTATTATGACATGTTCTTGCAAATCATAATCGTACAGCTGGCTGTGTATTTCGGCAGGAGCGGCTTGCCGTATGATGAGAGATCCCACGGCACCATTGGACCGGGCGATCCCGTGTGCGTGCCAGAAATGGGTGCCGACCGTTTCGGCTTGGAAACGGTAGGTGAAGCTCGAGCGATAGGGTATGGGACATTGTGTGACTAGCGGAACACCGTCCATGTAGGGTGTTCCTCGTTGGTGAATGCCGTGCCAGTGAATGGCGATACTTTCTTCGTCGATCATTTCATTGTTGACTTTGACCTCGATGGTGTCAAACTCACAAACCTGCAATTCAATACAAAGTTATTTGTGTAACCTTTAACCTGTGACCCGGGTGGAGGACCAGCTTGTCAATCATCTAATGGCTAATAATGCGCTATTTCTTTAAAGTGACCCGGTGATCTGAAGCCAAATTCTTCGACACCCTTGATATCCAGCACCCCCCCCCCCCCGAACGCTGTTCGAACTAGGGAACGAGAGATGGGGTGGATTTCAGAAAGAGTTATAGTAGTCTTATCTCAAGTTAGGACAATTACTCGTCTTAACTTAGGACAATTTAGTCTTTTGTTTTAGATATACCGCGCAAGTGTTTAGCACCGCGCGACATTGCTGCGGTGTCTTCAGTACCTAGATTTTGCACAAAGACACAGCAGTTGTTAAATTTTGTTTTGTCGCATTGGTATGCCCTAGGACTAGTCCCAAGTTGGGACTAGTCCAAAGTTAGGACTAGGACTAGTCCTAACTCTTTGTGAAATCGACCCGTGGATTTTTACCGACCTACGGAAGCGTGCCTTCACAAGGAGTTGGGACAAGTCTTATCTCGAGTTAGGACCAGTTACTCGTCCTAACTTTGGACTATCCATGCAATTTGTATATCTCCTAGGACTAGTCCTAAGTTGGGACTAGTCCTAAACTCTTTGTGAAATCGACCCCGGGTCACGCTCAGAGGCTTTTATGTTCTATTTAGCACTACCTCATACAAATACAGACCTACAAGATCTAAACCCTGTGCAGTGAGGAATTTTGTTGAAAGCAGGGGCCTTTGGTGTCAGGGCTTAAATTAATCTGCTCCCCTGGAAATGTTTCTAAGAACACTGTTTTCCCCTTTAAGGATTGTGTTTGTTTACCCATAAAGTTACGAAATAATAACGGGAAAAAACGTTCGTGTTTTTTAGATTTCCTACTTGAATACTCGGTCCGGGAAACTGCCTGTTGATTGTGACAATTCCACGAGGCACTCCATTAATGGGTATACAGTGCGGTCTAGTGCAGTCGGTCATGTTGTACGGACAGTCGTAACACGATGTAGACATGCTGTAATACCACTCCACAGTAAACTCATAGCGGCAGATCATTGGGTTCGGTGGCCACTCGCATGTTCGGAAACATTCGTGAGCTGTATAAAGAGTTAGGGTTTTCAAAATGTTTGAACATTTCAAAAGTGAACATTTTCAAGGCACTGGGGTGGATTTCACTATGAATCTGAGTTTAGTCTTATCTCGAGTTATGACGAGTTACTCATCCTAGCCTTTGCAATATTTCCTAGGACTAGTCTTAAGTTAGGACTAATCATAACTCTTTGTGAAATCGACCCCTGGAAACTTTGAGTAACTATACTCAAAAACATTTTTTGCTTGAAAAAAATATAAGGTCGAGAAAAATCAGCAGCTACGGACAAACAAACGCCACAACAATCACCTCAGATAACCAAACAAAGACTCAAGCATAATAACACAAAACAATAAAACATCTAAGAAAAACATAATACAACTTAAAGGCACTGGAGACTACTGGTAATTACTCAAATACTTGTTAGCATAAAACCTTACTTGGTGACGAGCTATGGGGAGCTGTTGATAGTATAAAACATTGTGAGAAACGGCTCCCTCTGGGGGAAACGTTGAGAAAGGGGTAATTTCTCACTCAAATTATTAAAAGGCCTGAAGCCCTCTTCAGATTGATAAAAAAAGTGAACGGTTTAAACGAGCAATGAGGGCTGATGATAGTATACAATATTGTGAGAAAATTAAGAGGCGTAGTTTTTTTAGAAACAGGTAATCTCAAATATTAAAACACTTGAAGCCTGCAGCCTTTTTAGGCATCTGGATGCACACGAATATGTGCACCAAATGTGCGTTTTCTCAACGCCGATGACCATACAGTGGACACTATTGGTAACTGACAAAGACCAGTCTTCCCACATTGTGTATCGCATAAAATAACCAACCTGTGAAAATTTAAGCTCAATTGATCTTCGAAGTTGCGAGATATTAATGGAAGAAAAAATAAAACACCCTTGTCACACGCAGTTGTGTGCTTTCATATGCTTGACTTCGAGACCTCAAATTCTTAATTTGAGGTCTCGAAATCAAATTCGTGGAATTCCTTCTTTCTCGAAAACTACGTTACTTCAGAGGGAGCCGTTTCTCACAATGTTTTATATCATCAACAGCTTTCCAATGCTCGTTTCTAAGTAAGTTTTTATGCTAAAAACAGCTCCCCATTACTTTTTACCAATTAAGGTTTTTGCTAATAACTATTTTGAGAAATTATCAATTTTGTCCACTGTCTGTAAGTTAGTACAGATACAAGTGATATAATCGATTCCACCGCACACCTCACCTATTTAAAATCACTCCATGCAAAGTTTAAAATAATTGTTGTTAATTCACTTACCATCGGTGCGACAATCAACTCCAACACGTAGCAGGATGAAGTACATCAACGATGTTTTCAAGATGGTGTCTAGCGCAAAGCGTGAGGACGCCATTTTCGTTGAGAAAACAAAACTATAATGTCCCGCGGCTATAAGTGTGTCACATGAACATTTAGTTTGGAAACCCTCTCTCGCGTTCGCATAGGCCTCAATATTGAGGACACAGAAACTTATTCACTTTACTATGAATAACTCGACGCATGAGAGGGTAACAAATATAACACAATTCGGCGTCATATATCGCAGTCATCCTAGCTGTGGGTAGTTTTTTTTTCTTTTTCTTTGTTTAAGCCCACCTTAAACTGTCCATGACCTGGCCCACATTCCACGAGTAACCTTTAAAAATGCATTGTGATCATGGTTTGTATAGAACGCCGGTTAATAATAATAATAGGTTAACCAGAACTGACTGAAAGTGTTTACAATTTGAGAGATACGGATGATTGTTAAAACATCTGTGCGGCAGGCTGGAAATGAACAAAGTTCGAGTTCATGCAGAGTTGATGACATCTTATATTTTTATAAAATTATTATTTGTATTGACTGTTTATCGTGGAAACTATAACTCTAAACAACCAAACCAAAATAAAAGGTATAAATGAAATTGGCTGCTTATTTGCCGAAATTTACCGAGAAACCTAAAAAAATTAAAAACTTTAGTACAATGAGTGGTTTTGCTTACATTTGGCCTTCTAGGTTTCTGATAACAAACCTTCAAGTACACACAATTTAATGCTTTTATAAACTGCTACCTGTTTGTTTCACCCTTGCACACATCGGTTCAAACTTAAAGGCAGTGGACACTATTGGTAATTACTCAAAATATTTTTTAGCTTAAAACCTTTCTTGGTGACGAGAAATGGGGAGAGGTTGATGGTATAAAACATTGCGAGAAACGGCTCCCTCTGAAGTGCCATAGTTTTTGAGAAAGAAGTAATTTTCCACGAGTTGAGGAATCAATGGCTTCGTGTGGGTTCGAGTCCCGGTCGTGACACTTGTGTCCTTGAGCAATATACTTTACTATAATTGCTCCTCTTCACCCAGGGGTTCAAATGGGTACCTGCGAGGGTAGAGGTTGATATTTGTGAATGAAAGGGCCTTTGGAGCGATATAAATTGTTGCCTCGAGGTTGTATACTCCCAAGGGAGCTGAGAAACATTTAAAAAAAAGATGTTATTGGCCCCATGACCAGGGCATAAATGTAAAGCGCGCTGATACGGTTATTGTGAAATGCGCTATAATAAGAATTGGTTATTATACTTTATTCGTAATAGCAGTAATGTACGACGTTACTGTCGCTATCCCCATACAAAGTGCTAACTGTGAGGTACGGATGGGTCCCCCAGATTTATTTTGAATACTTGATGGGTTATTTTCCTCGTCCCTCCTCGTCCCAACGAAAATACTCCTCAGTCGCATTCATGCCTTGGACGGTCTGACACTGCTCCGAGTTATACGGGAACAGGTACAAAGGATTCTGAGTAGGCAAGCTGATCGGCTGGGATACGTCACCATCGGTCATGCAGCAGTAGTCGATACGGGTATTCCTGTTGTACACTCCTGATGGTACGGTGCCATACCATGTGTTTGCGTTTACGTCTTCGTCATCCCAAAAGATGAAACCAGACGACATCACTATAAAAAGGATAAAGAAAAACATTTAACTATTCTACATTCATAGAAATGTACGGAAGCCGGATAGTGCCACGAGATTGCCACACACTTATCTGGCAGCCGCCACTTATAATCCGGCGGATGCGACTTAATTATCTGGCGGCCGACACTTATTATCCGGCGACCACCACGAAATTATCTGGCGGCTGCCACATAATAACCTGAACTACAATTGCCCTTTGTGGGTTAGGGGAAAAGTGTAATCATACATGTAGCCAGAGACTACGGAAGCCGGATAGTGCCAGGAGACAATAAGTGAAGTATAATTATGTGGTGGCCGCCAAATAAATGGTACAACAAAATATGACTAAACCTCATACATATTCATGAGTGAGAGTCGAGTTCTCATTGGTCCATTCACCACGTGCCAGGTGGAAATTTTTCTAATACCAAGCGCGAACGCGGGTATTCACGCAACTTGGTGAAACAATGCGCGTGACATAGTTACTGTACTTATCATGCGCATTACCATTGTGCGACGTCTTCCGATGGCGCTATTCTACTTGTCATGCGCTTAACGATCGTGGAACATTTTATAACAGCTGAAACAACAAAAATGGACTGAGCTAGATCCATTACGTCACCCAAACCATGTTATATTTGTTAATTATCGCACTCATTAAAATAAATAATTATTTCACTTCTTATCTCCTTGCACTATCCGGCTTCCGTAACTTCTTGGACAGCTTGGTTCATACTTTTTTCCTTTAATGTTGTTTACTTTCTACTCAAGTTTGAGTTTGAACAAACTAAAATTGACTTGAGCTGGACTTGAATCAACGACCTTCGGGTTTTGTGTTACGAAAAGTACCCAAATCCTTCAATAACCTGACCCGACGCATAATTTATACAATTTAAAAAATTGCTAACAAATCAAACCTTACTTCTTGGACAGCTTGGTCCGTACTTAAACACACAGTATCTCCCCTGCGGCCAGTCACAGTCAACCTCGTCCCCATGATCACGTATCTTCATGCAAAAGCTCTGCTGGATGAAATTTTTGTTATATGGTCCAAGGAGTTGGATTCCAGTTGATGGGTACCAGAAGTTTGTTGAATGAGTATCATCTTCCGTGTCGTGATAACGGGAACCAGTTTCCCAGATGACTCCAGAATCAACTGGGCAGCCGCTTGTAGGCGCTGGTAAACCGTAAACGCCAGAGGGCCAAAGTATACGATCTGTTCGGAAAACATCTGTTCAAAGTTGACAACTAATATACACATATTGACTGGCAATGAGGTCACTAGTGTACGTCTTTTCCCTGAGGGACTTTGAGTGACCAGAAGAGGGACCTATTTCCTGAGGCTGAAGGCCGAGGGAAATAGGCCCCTATTCTGGTCACTCACAGGCCCGAGGGGAATAGCCGCACACTAGTTACCGAATTATGCCAGTCAATATGTGTTTTATAACACACATCTATCTTAATGTGAAACAAGAACCAGCAATCTGGAAAAGAAAGGAAGTTTTGCAGTTGCTGTCCACGGTTCAAGTCAACAGAGGGCGCTGTAACCATGCAATATTTTCAAAGACTAGTGCTTGCTAGTTCCCGCAAAACACGCACGCGCAATCACTAGACTACATTAGTTCATCCCACGTGACCGTGTTTCAGCCAACCATAACACAGAACAAACAAGAGGTGTGTTTATAATTCAATTTGTTACTCGGGAAAGTCCCTGACATGTTCAATACAATGCTTTGTGAATGCAGGTGTATAAGATGCTTCATTGCTCAACACAGTTTAAAAATGCAACAAAAACACACCTTTTCTTTGACAGTCACGCCCATTTTCTTCACCAACTCCGACACATGTATGGTCCTGTTTAAAGAAAAAAATGGGCCACGGTAATTTAAAAACAAAAATGGCCGTTAATATATAAACATTGACATGGTGTATAATAAGTTTAAAGGCACTGAACACGTTTGGGTCAAAGGCCAGTATTCTCACGTGGGGTATCCCAACATATGCATAGAATATCAATCTTGTGAAAATTTGACTCAATTGGTCATTGAAGTTTGCACGAGAATAAAACAAACGAAAGAAAGCACCCTTATTGTACAAAACGTGTGTGCTTCCAGATGACAGTATAAGGTTTCAGGGCTGAAGTATTTTATTGTTATTTTTTTACTGAGAAATGACTTCTTCTTTTTTTAACTGCGTTTCTCACAATGTTGTGTACTATCAAAAGATCTCCATTGCTCGATACAAAGGAAGCTCGAGCAATTATCGTAAGCGGATTCGAACAAATACAGTTTAAAACATTACAACTAAGTCAACATTTGACATGGCCAAAAACATGACTAACAAACGGTATCAAAAACCCTTAAAACTGATAAATTCACACAATCAAACGTGTATTTTCTCTGCCATGAAAATATCGGTTAATAAACACCATAAGCGGATATGAAATATATAAGTTGTATTCATTCAAAACTGAGTCAATTCTTTATAATTACCTGATGTAAACTGTACATGGAAAAATCCACCCGAGCCTTTCTCTCAATCGACAGATATGGTTATTTATATTTTATTTTTTCCCTCAAAAAAATGACGACTAATGAAGCTGAAACCTTTCCAGGTAAATTATGTTACATTCATATTCACACACAGTAAGTAGGGGTTATTATGTCATGACCCAAAACTTGAATTGCAAAATGTATCAAAACCCTTTAAAGGCAGTGGACACTATTGGTAATTACTAAAACATAATTATTATCACAACACCTTTCTTGATTACGCGTAATAGGGAGAGGTTGATAGTATAAAACATTGTGAGAAACGGCTCCCTCTGAAGTGACGTAGTTTTCGAGAATTTGAGTTTGAATTTGATTTTGAGACCTCAAGTTTAGAATTTGAGGTCTCGAAATCAAGCATCTGAAAGCAAATAACTTTGTGTGACCAGGGTGGTTTTTTTTTTCTTTCATTATTATCTCGCAATTTGACAAGTGATTGAGCTCAAATTTTCACAGGTTTGTTACTTTATGCATATGTTGAGATACACCTTTAAACTAATAACTTTACACAAGAAACAATTAAGATTTCTTTAATTTATTGCTAAGATACTAGTCTGCTATGGAAATATTGGTTTCTTAAACACCACATTAAATTGAACACACATCACATTAATCAACACGATAAATTACCTGCTGTGAATTGTACATGTAAATCCAGCCATTCATTTCCCTCAATCCACCAGTGGAGCTATAAGCGCCACTCAACTCACACTGCCCTCCTCTCAGCTGGAAATTTGCAGAGATGCATTTCCGATCGTTCTCTCAAGTCCTTTTGCAGATCTTCTGACTCGGGAATGTTTCGTTCTTGTAGACATTTCCGGTCGAGACGAAGTCAACAACGACACACCAAATGGATTTACCTGGATGCATTCCATCAAATGTGCCATTTGAGACGGTTAGTAACACAAGTGTGGACAGAAAAAAACAGAGTCAAAAAGCAACCCGGCATTATTTCACTTGTGTTTTGTTGTAATTATTCAACTAAAACGATCTGTTTTACGGTAAACACGTCAGACTCACACGCAAAGAGAATGATGTATGTTACAGACCCCAAACAGTCAACTCAAATGAGCCACTCCTTGCTATGTGCTTTAGGAGCTGTTATAAAATGTTCCACGATCGTAAAGCGCATGACAAAAGAACGCTTTGAGCCATCATTGGAAGAGAAAATAAAATGGGGATAGGGCTAATTGCATGTACTTATTGCACTTAAGGTACTATTGGTAATTACAAACCTTAATTGGTAACTAGCCACGGAGAGCTGTTTATTTTAATAAAACAAAAACTTAACCCTGAAATGTTTCTCAGGCAATTTAAAGCAAACTGTCTGTCTGTCTGTCTGTCTGTCTGTCTGTCTGTCTGTCTGTCTGTCTGTCTGTCAGTCTGTCTGTCTGTCTGCCTGCCTGCCTGTCTGTCTGTCTGTCTGTCTGTCTGTCTGTCTGTCTGTCTGTCTGTCTGTCTGTCTGTCTGTCTGTCTGTCTGTCTGTCTGTCTGTCTGTCTGTCTGTCTGTCTGTCTGTCTGTCTGTCTGTCTGTCTGTCTGTCTGACTGTCTGTCTGTCTGTCTGTCTGTCTGTCTGTCTGTCTGTCTGTCTGTCTGTCTGCCTGTCTGTCTGTCTGTCTACCTGTCTGTCTGTCTGTCTGTCTGTCTGTCTGTCTGTTTGTCTGTTTGTCTGTTTGTCTGTTTGTCTGTTTGTCTGTTTGTCTGTTTGTGTGTTTGTTTGTCTGTTGCTTTTTGTCTGCTATTTGAGTGTTTGCACACGTTCGTCCTGGAAAAAGAACCTGCCACACACCGGGGGTGACCCAGGGAAGCTAAACGAACGCACCCAGTGTTGAGGAAGGGTTTCCAGTACCATTACCCTGGTTATCGTTGACAATGACAATCGATAGTCTAGGTGCCAAACCTTAACCAAAATTGAACTCTTTAAAGGCAGGGGACACTATTGGTAATTACTCAAAATAATAGTTGTCATAAAACCTTTCTTGATTACGAGTAATGGGGAGAGGTTGACAGAATAAAACTATATGGGAAACAGCTCCCTATGAAGTACTAGTTTTTGAGAAAGAAGTAATTTTCCACGAATTTGATTTCGAGACCTCAGATTTAGAATTTGGGGTCTCGATATCAAACATAATTATGTGAAAGAAAACAACATCGTGTGACAAGGGTGTTTTTCTTTCATTATTATCTCGCAACTTCAACGACCGACTGAGCTCAAATTTTCACAGGTTTGTTATTTAATGCATATGTTGAGATACAATAAGTGGGAAGACTAGTCTTTGACAACTACCAATAGTGTCCACTGTCTTTAAAGGGTTTTTCCATTGTTTTGAACCAAGTTTTTGTTTCGCGATGACATGAATGTCTGCTCACAATGAATGCGGAGTATTATATGGTATATATTTTACCGGTAGAAGTTACAGCTACAAGAGTTGTCAAGTTTTGGAGAAAACAAGTAAAAAGTCTAAGAGTTTGTAGGGAATTCTTTTAAGAATAAATAAAGCTTTCTTTGTGCACAAAAGACGCACGCTTTTGTTCCCTTCTTCTTTTGAAAACTACTGAGGTGTAACGACAACGAGGGGCGCATAGCAAATGCTCGTCCACTTCATCGTCAGCTCTGGTCAGAGAAGGTCTCGATTATTAAGGCAGTTTTCTTCGCTACTATTTTCTTTAGCCAATGTAGCAGGTTTGGACTTGCCTTGGTGGTGTTTGCTCCTCACAGGGAAGAACCTGCTCATTGGTTAAAGTTGTAAGTAATAGATATTAATTATTATTAACTAGTAATTACCCCGCCTAGGCAGTTGCAGGCATTTTCCCATAACTTAAGGCCTCGGCAGTTGCAGGCCAATCTAATTTACATTGTTGGTAAAGTTATAAAATTAGTTAACTCTTACCACAAAAAGTTACGTTTTCAGGAGAGTCGCGTAAATACCAATACCAGTAAATTTATATTATGCTTTAATAATAATGGAGACGTTAACTATTTTCGTGACATTGTATTACTCATTTCTCAAAATCTACAGCACCTCAACAAATGATATTTTAAGGGAAGCTTCTATTATCATTATCGTCAAACCGTGTAAGGTTAATATTTATCTGAAGAAGTTGTGTTTTTTATGTTGTACAAAAAGTAGGACTAAACCCTTTAAACAATGTTACGCGGGACACAAAATATTTTAACATTGGAACTTTTATTTTTAGAACTACATTTCACCTTTAAACATGATTGATTATTTATTATTGTCGCCCTATTTTTTACTGGGGATCTAAGATTATCACAATTTTATAAGAAATTTAAAAACATTTTTTACTCGGGCTTGGATATTATAGGGAATCAAAACCTTTGTGTATATAGCTCATAAATATTCTCAGCTGAAGTTTAAGGTTTTTTTTAGCACAATTTGTCAATTTGGCTCAATCGAAAACCAAAAACTGACCATTTCCAACACTGGCAATACTTCGCCCGCAGAGGGCGCACGTTTAAAACATATACCATTGTCGTTGGGTATACAACTTTTATGTGGCTGTTCACGTGCAATCTAGATAGCAACATGTCGTCAAGGGGACTAACATTGGTTTGTTGAGAGTTATACTTTCTCTTCAACTTACTGTTTGAGACTTAACATGTCAGCTTATCCCAACTATTATTATCTTGTCCCGTGAACTTAACTGATCGAGAGAAATATTACTATTTGTATTATGTAACAACGTTCGTTGTGTCCCCCACCCAACCATACAGCGAACTGTGTACAAACCATGGTCAAACTACTTCTGATAGCGCCCTCTTTTGAAAATTCACATGGGCTACGGGAGGTAGCCTGAACGTCTGACGTCATTCTTCGAGGCTCGTGAATAACGCCCAGAGACCGTCCAAAAACTGGCATGTGATTTGACTTTTGACCTCTCATAGAGATACGCCCAAATTTTACACCAACCATACCAAGCAAGTACCGTATCCCCCATGAATGTACTGTATACATTATTACCACACACGTGGACACACACGTGCGGACGACGACCGAAAGTAAGCTTTCCATATCTGTGTTTTGATTGGCCAACCTAGGTGACCTTAGACCAATCAAAACACACCCTAGCTTTCAGTCACTGCATTTATCAAATGTTATTATAATACCCAATCGAATCACTGGATCTGAATAGCTGGTACCTGTCTTTATCCTTGCGGATAAAGACAGGGGCCCAGTCTATACAGGAGGAAGATTCAAAAGAGGGCGCTATCACACAATTGTGTACACAGTTTGCCTTAGGGGGTACCGAATCGCCAGGGGACAGAATTTCCTGCCACACCGTCTTATCAAGTCGACGAAATTTACTTGTTTCCCCGAAACAACCTCTTCAAGACCACCGACCTACTCAACCTTAAAGGAACACGTTGCCTTGGATCGGACGAGGGAGTTGGTCTATAAAAAGCGTTTGTAACCGTTTTTTATAAAATGCATATGGTTTGAAAGATGTTTTAAAAGTAGAATACAATGATCCACACAAGTTTGCCTCGAAATTGCGGGGTTTTCTTTTTACTGTGCAAACTAACACGGCCGGCCATTTATGGGAGTCAAAAATTTGACTCCCATAAATGGCCGACCGTGTTAGTCGACGAGGTAAAAGGAAAACCGTGCAATTTCGAGGCATGTTTGTGTGGATCATTGTATTCTACTTTTACAACATCTTTCTACCCATATGCATTTTATAAAAAACGGTTACAAACGCTTTTCAAAGACCAACTCGACCGATCCAAGGCAACGTGTTCCTTTAACGAACATTATTTTAGCATGTAAAACGTACGTGACATTGTGTTACTCATTTCTTAAAAACTACAGCACCTCCCAGAGAGTTATAATTTAAGGTTTAGCTTTCTATACTATCATTATCTTTAAACTGTGTATAAGTTTGATGTAAACTTGTGGACATTGTGTGTTGTGTTACAAAAAGCACCCAAAAAGCACCTGCTGTAAATTTCCTGTTAACGCTCTTTTCTGATATAAACCGTGGGATCTTAAGTTTTATTACACATGACAGTCTTTTTCTTTGTAGAAAGCACCCCACCACCGCAACCCTTTTACCTGCTACTTTTGCAGATTGCTACAAGTTACTTCTAAATCTAGATAAACCGTTAACGTTTAAAGTGAAAAGGTATTTTGATAAATATTTGTATATGTATATCTACACGTATGTTGTACATTTTATTGCTATTTTTTTTGTTTTTACAATAATATTGATTTTGTACATTTCAGTATAAAATATTAACAAACCACAAATCACCATTTTCAATTATTTAATAAATATAAATTTACGTTAAATATTCTACGAAGTAACGCTAAAATCACTGTGACATAAATTGTCTAGATCTTTGAATAACTGGACTTTTTTCGATAATTCTATTACAACAGTAAATCTTTTTTATTAAGTTACTTTACCACGTTATACACTTCCAGCCGGTAAATTTTTAAAATGGGTACTTTTTACGCTTGGTAGCAGCAGACTAAGTAAAATAATAGACATTTTATCGCAAATACTCGGTAAGGCGCAATATAGCTAGCTTTTTTTTTTTTTTTTTCTTAAGGAGTGCCCCCTGAAAAAAAAAACAAGCATAATATCCCATAGGGATAGCTAAGTGCTTGTTTCAACAGACCATTCCACGAAAAAAAAAATGAGATAATGGTTATTGGACTATGCCTCACTCACTAGAAAGTGATGAGAGACACAACAACTAACATCACCTGCAATCATAATTACCGTAAAACCGGACGTTACTTAAGGTATTTATTTACTCTACATAGCTGTCAAGTTTGATCGGTAGATAGACAAGCATGCACCCCGTTCAACAGATATCGCTTGCGCACTGGGTATTTGCGGAAAAACATATGGACATTTACCTGGTAAGTCTGCTGCCACCTAACGTTCCATAGTCCTCACAATTCTTATTATGGGTTCGTTCGATAAGCTTCCCTGGGTCAACCCCGCAGTGCTCACTCGGATGAGCCCCTGCAAGAGCTAATCGAACAATCAAACTCGCCCTCTCGTGATGACGGCATGCACCTCAGGTCACCCCCAAATGACCCACTCCACAAGCAGGCCACTTGGGGCTAACCCGGGTGAGCCCCGTGCCCCCGTCAAAGCTATTCGAACGTACCGGGGCAGACCGGGGTCGACCCAGGGAAGCCAAACGAACGCACCCATTATCTAAAGGGCTGACTTCGGGCTGTGTGTTCTTGGCGCAAGTTCATTGTTCTCTCACGCCCGAACGTTGAGAACACATCCCGAGAACAATACACTCGGAACAAGATCACACACCACCTTTCAGCAGGGATCATTGGAGAACAATACTCGCACAAAATGGCACTACATCATCATCGTTCGGACGGTAGATACATCCTACGTGTTCTTGGGCATCCAAGAACACACCGTCCGAACTCGATCAAGAATGCTGCACCACATAGGGCCCAGATTAAAGGCACCTCCTACCAATGATCGGCGTGTGTAAGTTCGGCTGCCAGCCACAACTAGCCACTACTTGGTAGATGAGAAAGTATTACTATCAATGTAGGGGAATTTTGCACGCCGTGGCACCAACCGTTCTCGGTAATGTGCGCACGCTTAGAACTAAGTAAACACAAAATAACTTTATCTGGTAAGTCTGCTGCCACCTAGCGTTCCAAAGACTTCAATTGTAGAAGCAAATAGCTACTACTTGGTAGATGAGAAAGTATTACTATCAATGTAGGGGAATTTTGCACGCCGTGGCACCAACCGTTCTCGGTAATGTGCGCACGCTCAGAACTAATTAAATTAAAAATAACTTTAGCTGCGGTAAGTCTGCTGCCACCTAGCGTTCCAAAGACTTCAATTGTAGAAGCAAATAGCTACTACTTGGTAAATGAGAAAGTATTACTATCAATGTAGGGGAATTTTGCACGCCGGGTGGCACCAACCGTTCTCGGTATGTGCGCACGCTCAGAACTAAGTAAACACAAAATAACTTTATCTGGTAAGTCTGCTGCCACCTAGCGTTCCAAAGACTTCCATTGTAGAAGCAAGTTCAATACAAAACAATAATTCGCTGATAAATATCAACATTATTATAGTATTTACATAATAAAAGGTAAACCTATACAGGATAATAATATTGCTGTTGGTCTAACTATAATAAAACCAAGCACTAATCATAACCTGGTTTATTATCTACAAACTCCTCATATTATCTTCATTAAAAAGGTTATCAAAGCGCTAAAATTTTTACTAAAATTGATCGTCGAATGTCATGACGCACCAGTCTACCAAATTTTTAAACAAGTCTGAATCAATTTCTAATAACCCCAAACCAATATTAAATCTTTTTACACAATTCACAGCAGTCCACTCTCTAACACTGTCACGAGGCCGAGTATTCTCATCGGCGGGACAAGTGTTGTGTTTTATTGAATTCCCAGTTGTAAAACAAAAACCCACAACTATCATTTGAACGTTTTTGGGGATCCTAGACTGCATGGACTATCCCACATCAAAGAGAGGGGGGGGGGTAATTAGTTCCAAGGGTTCTGTTTTATGTTTTTCTTATGGGATTTCCAGCAAACTCCCCCTCCCGTAACACCACCAGAAGGATACTGTCACCAATTACTATGTGTGGCTAGAAGGGACTACAGTCACTTGGCGAAAAAGTCATAGAACTTTAGATGTTGTGACTATGATCATCACTCAGCAAAGTATTCAAAACATGAAAGTAAATTTACATTGTCAGTTTGTTGAAGAGGATGGTTGGAAAAGTGGATAACATTTAGAGACAGTTGGAAATGTTGGTTTTTTATGGCCCTACCGGCTGTCATCTTCATCGCTACTACACTGTTTGCCATTGACGTAGTTATCAAATTCAGCCTTCCAGTTGACCATGTATTTCGTGCTCCAGTCGTCGAACTGCTGCTTCCATTTCCTCTCGGCTTCACTAATATCACCTGAACAAAGAAAACAATATAAGTATTAATACTGCCGCATAACCGAGTCGCAGTGTCTATTAAAGGCACTGGACACTATTGGATAACTAACACTCTAAATAATTGTTAGTTAAACAACTTTAACAGGCGATGGAGAGCTGTGTAGTGAGTATAAATTTTGTGAGAAACGGCTCCCTCTGAAGTTAAAACGTAGTTTTTGAGAAAGAAGTAGTTTCTCACTAAAATCATTTGAAATGAATTTGAGACCTCAGTTGATCGGTTTCGAGCATCTGAAAGCGTACAACTTGTGCGACAAGGGTGTTTTTTCTTCCATTATTCTCTCGCACTTCGACGAGTTCAAATGTTTAATTTGTTTATTTTTTGCATTCGTGAGATTCACCAAGTGAGAACACTGGTCTTTGAAAATATTACCAAATAAACCTTGCATGTTCAATGAAAGAAAAAAAAACACTCTTGTTGCATCATACTTTGTGTGCGTTCAGATGCATAACAAACTGCTTCAGTTGTAGTATTTTATTATTTGAGTGAGAAATTACCTCTTTCTAAAAAAAGGGTAATACTTCAGAGGAAGCCGTTTCTAACACTGTTTTACACTACTAGAGCTCTCCATTGCTCGTTACAAAAGTTAGTGAATTTGTATGCAACGGTGTTTTTGAGTAACTATCTATTACAGTTTCCAGTGCCTTTAAAATTTCGAGCGAAAACAGGTGAAACCTTTATAAGTGCTTTCCTCAGACAGGCCAAATTTATGTGGTATAATATTAATGACATGGTGTGTGGTATAGAAGTCTCCCAAAAATCTCTATAGAAATCTCCAGCTAACAAAAAACTGCACGTATTGTTTGAAGCTATGCATGGCGTGGAGAAACGAGAAGAACTGCAAACAAATAGTAAACTTGCGGCTACTCTGTTGAGGGAATGTTGACTTTGAACAGAGCCGATTTGGTATCGACGTTTCGAACAGTATGCTCTGCTCGTCTTCAGTTGAAAACATGCACGTATGGACGGGATACACAGCAGTGTATTTCTTTTACCTGTCTGAGTAACCAACGATGGAATATACTCCCTCCAGAATGCACACTCCTTTGCCCTTGGCCCATGACCAATGAAGACATCACCATTGTTAATACTCTTATTAAGAGTGAAATACTTCTGGCTGTCCATAGTGTAGAGGGGCCAGTCACCGTCTGGGTCATCTTCGTCCGCTTTATTGGGATTTCTGAAAAGTTCATGTGAAAAAATAGACAATGGTGTTAATAAAAGTCAAAACACTCACACACAAAAATGACACTCATCAGTTGCAGTTGTAGCTAGGTATAGCTTCACCCTTTCCTGCCAAATTCCAGGGTCAGAAGTGGACCAAGTGTGGCACAGATTCTGTCCCCGGGGATGTTGTCGTTACTGCATTGTATCCAATGAAATCATTGGGTCTGTAAAGCCAGTGCCTTTGTAGGGGGATACCATGCAGTCTATCAAGAATTGAAATATGAGTATTCACCGCATCGTTTGGGTCGCAAGACTCATTACCGACCTTAAGTTCAAAGCTCGTACTAGATTTCTTCCTCGGACCAATGAAAACACAGTATAGAAATACGTCACTGCCTTGTATCCAATGAAATCATTTGGTCTGTAAAGCCAGTGCTTGTGTTTGGGGAGACCAGTCTATCAAAAGATTTGAAACATGAGTTGGGGTCGTATGACTCGTTTCCCACCTGAAGTTCAAAGCTATAGAATTCTTCACAGGCCAACAACTATACTAAATATCAGTGTCACGAAACCCGTCAACGCTAATTCATCATTTGGAAATTCCAACAATGCTTGACAGACACTAATGGATGAGTCTACTGTTGTTAATTAAGCACATTGGTATGTCAACATTGTTTCTTAATCAATCAGGCTGTTGATGAACTTCAGGATCAAACCAATTTCAAATACCCCAAATATCTTTTAATGGGAAGCTTATAATCGCCTGCTCAAACTATTAGGTCATAGTGCAAAGTTGTACTAGGGGTTTCATAAAATTGCTTTTGCATGTTTTGGAGCTTCTGGTAAATGGGGCTTGTTTATCAAGAGTGTGATCTTCCATTGTATTGTTGGGCAAACAGAAATAGTAAGTTTTCTTAGTAAAACAATTGTTAAAATTTTGATTGATTATTTTCAAAATCATATACACATTTTACATTTAATGACCTTTTGATTACAACGAGTATGAATTTGCAAGTAATGGCCTTACGGCACTGAGCATTGACTCACATTTATGAGAAATTGTAGCAAAGAGTACATATTGTCCACAATGAGATTCAACCAATTTAAAGGAACACGGCGTTGCCTTGGATCGGTCGAGTTGGTCTTTGAAAAGCATTTGTAACTGTTTGTTATAAATTGCATATGGGTAGCAAGATGTTGTAAAAGTAGAATACAATGATCCACACAAACATACCTCGAAATTGCATGGTTTTCCTTCTACCTCGTCGACTAACACGGTCGGCCATTTATGGGAGTCAAATTTTTGACTCCCGTAAAAGGAAAACCACGCAGTTTCGAGGCAAATTTGTGTGGATCATTGTATTTTACTTTTAAAACATCTTTCCAACCAAATGCATTTTATAAAAAACGGTTACAAACGCTTTTTATAGACCAACTCGTCCGATCCAAGGCAACGTGTTCCTTAAAGTTTTCAGAAATTGCTCAATAAAAAAAAGGAGGAATTAATTATTTGAACGAATTTTGGCGAAGATTGGTTTTAAATGATTGGCTATTTTTTTCCTCAAAAAATTAAACATCACACCAGTTGGAGCTTCCATCATTAACATTATTTGATTTTAGTTGTTGAATTTGCATCGGGGTAAAGAAATATTGGTTTAACTCTTGCACCGTTGTGGGTAAGCCGTACTCATTACTTTCCCGAGTTGTTTAAACATTGTCACTATTAAAATGTTGTGTTCTTAGGAACTAAACTATTGCTATGTACGAGCCCCATGTTGATCTGTGTTGGTTTGCATTAGAAGAAGAAAAAATCACAAATAAGATGGTTGCCATTTCTGCATGAGTTAATTGTCCCATACCTATTATTACCAGGGTTATTTTTTGTTACAGCTTCGTCATCCAAGGAAAGTGTATAGTTCAGCATAGACCCCACATTATTCCAAGATTTCTAACGCTAACAGTGCATCGTATACACTTGGTATTGATTTTGAAACAGCAGTATTTTGCCGACAAACTCCCCCCGTGTTCGCTGCGGCAGGCTACCCTATCCTTCTCCCCAGTCACCCCATACCCGATCAATACACAAAGTCTCTCTTACTGTATAACCCAATTTTTCCCCGGACTTGAAAATGTCACAGGAGGTAAATGATACGGCGGTGGGCAGAGACCCATCCATCACGTGTCACTTTAGTGACGTAATCGTTGCTCTGGTGACTCTGTCACGGAGCATTTTGACCTTTTGGCGCGAAAAAAAAAAAAAAAAATATGTACACGGGATAGTATCAACTGGCGACGTTGCACCCCAGCCTATTAAAATTGAACAGTGTGCGTTCATCATGGGCTTAACATGCTTCAGGGCTATATAGATTTGAAAAAGGTTTTCCAGTGGATTTTGCACAGAACTCGAGGCAGTTCAGTTCTTATCACACATTGGTATAAGGGTATAAACCAATAATATTCTTTATCCCGTATGCAAAAAATAAAGATCGTTTAAATCGTTGCGATACCCGCTGCTAACACGTTGGATTCGTACTGCCTCTAACCACCGGAATAGTCAACACATCAGGGCCTAATTTCATAGAGCTGCTTTGAACAAAAAAACAAATTTTAGCATGAAATTTCTATCTCGATAAAAACAGGATTACCAACCAAATTTCCACATGATTTTCAGGATGAGCAAACAACAGCTGAGTACCAGTAACAAGCAATATGCAACACATGGAAATTTGGTTGGTAATCCTGTTTTTATCAGGGAAGAAATTTTATGCTAAGCAAATTTTTGTGCTTAGAAGCTCTATGAAATTGGGCCCCTGCTCTAGCAATACACAGGTCGTGGGTTCGTATCTCAACCAAGTGATTCGCCTCTGGACTTTTTCACAGAGAACTCGGTGAAGTTAGTGAGTATAGTGCTCTATACACATCACTGTATGGGTAAAAACTCATCTTCTCTATATCAACGATGCAAATACCTATTAAATGAGTGATTTGTAACCTGACATCCCGCCCAAGTGAGTTGCAGTTGGAATTTTCCCCCACAGATCTTGGGAAAGTATACCGAGTAAAAAGTGCTCAATACACATCAGTGACGTAGGATACCATGGTTAAATATTAATTTCACGTGATAGCCGTACCCATCTGCACCTGCGCCAAAACAAAGGTACAATTTTAGGGGGCGCAAGGGGGTGTACCATCTTATGGGGGGAACATTTAAAGGCACTGTACACGTTTGGTAATTGTCAAAGACCAGTCTTCTCACTTGGTGTATCCAAACATAAGCATAACCTAACTAACCTGTGAACATTTGAGCTCAATTGGTCGTCGAAGTTGCGAGAAAATGATGAAAGAAAAAACACGCATGTTCGACGAATTTGTGTGCTTTCATGTAGGAATAAAAGACTATTTTTTTTAAGTGAGAAATTACCTCTTTCTCAAAACCTATGCTACTTCAGAGGGAGCCGTTTCCCACAATGTTTTATACTATCAACAACTCTTCAATGATCGTTATCAAGTAAGGTTTTAAGTTAATATTTGTTTTTAGTAATTACCAAACATGTACCTTCCCTTTAATTGCCAATACAATTTAAGTTTAGTTTTGTATTTCGATTTTCAGAGCGAACCATGACAAATTTGAGTTACGTGAATAATGTGGTTCTTACCCTGTCCTTGCAAAGTTAGCCCAGTACCTCATCATTTTCCGACTGAGTTCTGCTTCAGCTTTGTTGTACCCGCTGTCTGGATCCAGAGGTATCCCAAAGATGTATGCGATCTCGTCACCGTGTAAAACGCCCATCCACAACGGCCAGGGGTTATTGGAAGCTCGGTCCGTAAACCTATAATAGTAGACCGGGTTGCCGGCATTTGCCACGGCCACAGCGAGCTCGTAGACGGGGCACGCGAACAGATAATCCCCCACGGCGAGCTCCACAGCGTCCCGCAAGGCGACCGGGTCGTTCGGACTTAGCCACGGCGTGTATTCATAATCAATAGCGTTTATCCCAAACGAGTTCACTTTATGGAAACAGTATTTGATGGCCGTCACGTACTTTTCTCGATCCAGTAAGCTCGTGTGAGATTTGGAGTACCCCGGTACCTCGTACAATATAAACCACATCCCTTCGTTTGTGTTACTTCCTAAAAGCACCTCGCACTGCTTAAAGGCCCCTCTCTCTATCGACGACTGAGGGCGTTCGGTGAGAAAAGTGCCGTCGATGACTGGTACGAAGGGAAACTCGACGAATTTCCCCGTGACCCATTGCCACTGGAGAATCTCCATGACATCTCTCCCTCGCAAACAATCGACGACCTGTTCCTTGGTCAATGTGACCCCGTTAACATCCTCGACACATTCGAGACGTTCGGCAAGTATCATTCCCCTCTCCAACCCTACGTCCATGGTGTAGTAAGCCCAAGGGGCGGTGGCTGAAGCACTTTCCACGGCCAGGCGTTGGTAGAGGTGCCTGCTCAACGGTGACACCATATGAAATGCAATACTAGCCGCACCAGAGCTTTCACCGAATAGAGTCACCTTGTCAGGGTCCCCTCCGAAGACATGGATGTTGTCTTGTACCCATTGTAGTGATAGCACCTGATCACGAAGCCCTTGGTTCCCCGGAGCACTTGGGCTGTCCATAGCAAGAAACCCAAAGACCCCTACACGGTAGTTCATTGACACGACGACCAGCCCTTCTTCCGCCGCTAGCGTCTTTCCGTCATAGACATCCAACGAGGCCACGCCCGAGTAGAAGCCACCACCGTAGATCCACACAAGAACTGTGGAGTTCGAAGGTCGTGGGTACGGTACCCAGACGTTCAGATTCAGGCAGTCCTCGTGTAAGTTCACATTCGGGTTCCACATTTCAGATCCACGGAAATCTTTGAAGGTCTCGTCTGGTAACTGGAAACACCCAAATCCAAACATGGTGGCGTTGTAGGTTCTTTGCCACGGTGAGCGTGGCAGTGGGGGTTTAAAACGAAGGGGCCCCTCGGGGGATTCGCCGTATGGGATCCCGAGGAAAGCATCGACTGTTTTGCCATAAACTGACATCCGCTTGCCTAGAATGCGCCCCGTTGATATCGTCTCTATTGGACCTAGGTCTGGAACACTCTGCGGAGCCACCAACGTCCTCATTATGAGAAGATAGAAAATGCAGATCGTCATATCCCACGTCATTCTGTGTCCAATGTTTGCTTTGGTTTCCCTGTTAACATCAAAACAAACAAAAATCAAATATAAATCTACAAACTTTGACATATCATTGTTATCCAACAGGAACGCAACCATTGTCAAACTTAAGGGGGTTTGCTACTTTTTGTAGATCAGCTTTTTGGCCATGAAGAAACTCGTGAATGAATATGATGTTATATAATTTACCGTTAGACGTTTTAGCTTCATTAGTCGTCAAATGTTTGAAAAAAAAGAGGTGAAAATCACAGTGCAATGTTTTCAGGAGGGTAGCGTAAATTCGTTGTACATGTTAAATAATGTCCGTGAAGTTGGAGTACTCATTTCTTAAAAACCTATACAGCACGTCAGCAAATAATATTTTGAGGAAGCTTTCTAGCATCCTTATCTTTAACCCGTATTAGTTTAATGTAGATCAGTAAACGTTTGGGTTTTGTGTCGTACTTTAATTGCCCAAACCCTTTAAAGGTACGGTTACTATGAGTAGTTATTCATCAAGTCATGCAATAATTGCTGTATACTTCAGAGCCCATATTTCTTTCCAGATAATGTTCAGATTACAGATTTAGAAAACCGTCTCTGACACTCAGCATGTAATTACTGTGAAACCTGTCTAAAAATGGAAGCGAACACAATGAGACCACTAAAGCACTTTTTCCGTTTTGAAAGTTTAAAATGAAAAGCCCGAGGACGGCTTCGTGCCTGAAACCTTTCATGTGTTAAAATTACTGTTTGGAAACTTACCTCTTTCTCAAAAATTACATTTCTTCAAATGGGTTAAGCCTAAGAATGTTTGATCATATCAACAACTCTCCAGTGCTCTTTACCAAGTAAGTTTCTATAATAATTACGAAAAGTTTTCATTTCCTTTAAAGCGTAAATATTTCACTGATGTTTTTAATAATGGTGTCTCTTTATTTAAACAGAATGTAAAAGTCACACATATCGCGGTGAATACATTATTTACCTCTCATTCAAATCAGCCTGACCAAACCGAGGCTTGAATGAAATTAGTAGTCTGGTACCTTGTTCATCTAGCTAGCAAGATGCTGAAATAACACACACGAGCTTGACATAGTGTACATTTTGGATCTTTGATCAGACATGCACAACTGTGGCTATATAACACATCAGAGTATTCACATTTTTTGTTTTGTTTGTATCATATTTCGAAATAATATTATTATTACCTACCTGAGATAAAGCTTTTCTGACACGCAGTGCTGGTTCGCTGCACCGGCCGTTAAGAAAATCTCACAGTGTGTTTCCTCAATGAAGATGTTGCGCCCAGTCGTACATCATCTTCCGTCTTACCATCTTCCTCATCATCATCATGCTCTTATGTCTTAAAAGAAATCTGCACCAATGCCTTGCAACGTCACGGGCGGTCAACCATGCCGTTAGCCCAGTTGTTAGAGCAGCTAGCGCTCTCCTCCTCTGCGCATCCAACACAGAGTTCCCGGAGTATTCTGATCAGCTTGAAGCCCGCCGGGGTAGAGCGGGTGTGAGCCTCGAGGAGAGAGTAACAACTCCGTAATAGAAACACACGTGTAACTGAATCTACGTAATGGTGTCAGTGATCGTTTATTCTAAGTTCCACTCACTCCTGGAAAAGGACGAGAGAGAGAGAGAAGTCGAGTTTAGGGTGGTCAGTCGCGGTTAGGGCCCCGGGCAGAAATTGAACCCAATTAGAGGACACGGGTGCCGTGTTCCTGTTCTCTTTGAAAGCATCGATCCTCATTAGGTAACTTCACCCGGGGATAAAACAAAGACTTAAATAAATCCAGGGTAGGCCTACTGAGTATGTGTGTAGGTACTCTGGTAATAAATATTATAAACACACCCGCATTTAAAGACACTGGACACTATTGGTAATTGTCAAAGACCAGTCTTCGCACTTGGTGCATCTCAACATTATGCACAAAATATCAAAGATGCTTGGTTTTGGGACCTCAAAATACAATTCTGAGGTCTCGAAATCAAATTGGTGGAAAATTACTTCTTTCTCGAAAATTACTTTACTTCATAGGGAGCAGTTTTTCCCCGTGTGACAAGGGTGTTTTTTCTTTCATTGTTATCTCGCACCTTCGACAACTAATTGAGCTCAAATTTCCACTGGTTTGTTATTTTATGCATATGTTGAGATACACTCAGTGAGAAGACTGGTCTTTGACCATAATTACCAATAGTATCCAGTGACTTTAAATAAGTAATGCAACATTAATTGATATATATTATTAATAGAAGCCAGTTCTGGGTATAACCCCGACGGGTCATGCTTTAGTGCTTCATGGCTATACACGTGCTATCTTAGCAGGTGGGTTTCCGTACTGAATTGGACACACCAGGCTGAGCAAATAAATGAGGAAAATCCTAAAAAGATACCTCAAAAAAAATGTATTGATAGACATCCATTTACTACAACCGATTATTGAATAGATTCACATGGTTCGTTGAATATAAGGGGGTTGGTTGTGGCGACAACAACCTTTTTATCCTTTTGACAACCATTATATATAATGTAACTTCACGGCTGATGGTTGCACTTTGGTATTGTCACTTTTCAACTCGGCTCCGTTACGTGCTGTCTGGTACCTTCCATACATACATTTTGTTGTGAAGATTTTAGTTGTGTAAAGGCTTATAGTTTGATGAACAATATGACGAAAAAAAAAAACTGTTATCCTTTTCAACTGAGTTTATGATTAATTGTCTCATTCTTCTCACGTAGCTATTTAGTAGGGTCAAAACGTGAGGCCAGTAACACTATTTTGCAAGTACATGTACACCATGTAATGTTAGTTGGACGCAGTGTTTGAGTTTCAAGGGATAAACAAATCTACCCATCCTACTTTTTGGTTAGTTTTGAGCAGCAAAGGATAAACAAATCTATCCCTTCCACTCTTCAGCTTGATTTGAGCCTTAATGGATAAACAAATCTATCCCTCCTTTTTCTTGCTAAGTTTGTGCACCCGATACTTTTCAACTCGGCTCCGTTACGTGCTGTCTGGTACCTTCCATACATACATTTTGTTGAGAAGATTTTAGTTGTGTAAAGGCTTATAGTTTGATGAACAATATTACGAAAAAAAACTGTTATCCTTTTCAACTGAATTTATGATTTATTGTCTCATTCTTCTCACGTAGCTATTTATAGTAGGGTCAAAACGTGAGGCCAGTAACACTATTTTGCAACCCATGTACACCATGTAATGTTAGTTGGACGCAGTGTTTGAGTTTCAAGCGATAAACAAATCTACCCATCCTACTTTTTGGTTAGTTTTGAGCAGCAAAGGATAAACAAATCTATCCCTTCCACTCTTCAGCTTGATTTGAGCTTTAAAGGATAAACAAATCTATCCCTCCTTTTTCTTGCTAAGTGTGTGCACCCGATACTGAATTCGTTCTCCCAAAAATATTTCATGGAGAAAAACAGCATAATTTCAACACTTTGAAAACATCTTCAAGAAAACTTGCTACATATTACCGAAAAAGGCAAAAAATAAAAAATCATAGTTAATTGTGAACGTGTTATTTGTAAGAGATGTAAATTTGCATCGGGGATAAAGAATATTATATTTATATTATATAAATATTTGTTTATTTTTTTTTTACCCATACACCGATGGGTATTTCCTTCTTTTTTCCATACATATATATATGCTTTCCTAGCCTGTCTCATTCGCTAATTATATACTTCGTCTCCCTCTTCCCAATCCTGATGATTTTGTTTACCAGTAGACGGAAACTTTAATTGCGGTGATTTTGACACCTTGTTTGTTACAATCGGTCTAGTATTGTTGTTGCGGCATGTGCTTGAAAAGAGCCCATTTCCATTGTTGCAGTAACTCCTATTGACAAGAACAGCTTTTTAAAAATCCCGCTATTAGCTTTACGCTGAATCAGAGTAGAGATCAACCATGGGCTCTTTCACCTGCTGTAAGCACATACCGCGACAACAATACTCGACCGATTGAAACAAGCAAGGTGTCAAAATCACCGTAATTAAATTTTTCGTCTCCTGGTTTTTTCTTTTTTAGAATACGAGTAATAATTTTCAAATTATAGGTGATTTTACATCAGCCGAGTTACTTTTTTGGGGGTTGTCTTTAGGTCCCTTTAATAAGCCGTGTTAGAATAATTTATGGTACAATAACTTGCTGGATAACGAATTACCGCTAAATTCGAATTCCTCAATCTATCGACATTTGCTATGTCACATGATTGGGGCAAGCTTTTGCGTAGAGACAATGAACACCCATACACAATTCTGAATGGATGTGTTTGGCACAATGGTACCATGGTTTGCTCATCTAGAGGTTGCTACACAAACCAATTGACATAGCATAGCAACCAAAGATTATAGAGCGCCGCAAGATGCGGAACTGAAGCTTTATCTATTGTTGGAACGTGAAATACGCATGGGCGCCATTTTAGCAAGTGAATGTTTTCTTTCCCATTGATAGGAATGGTCATTGTCTGCACTGATCTGCACTGATCTATTGTTGTATCAAAAGAGTTACGAAATGGCATCCAGTTGGATTTCACATTTCAGCCCGAGTTCCGCATCTTGCGCCTTACGGCGCTCTATAATCTTTGATAGCAACTGTCTCTATAGTCTGAGGAATTCAAATCTAAGCTGTATTCTGTGCCTATTAAACGAGTCATTGTACCAGACAATTCAAATCAATTCAATTTATATTCAAATTGCTTATTGGATGACCAGTTTGAAACAACTAATTTGTCGAAAGTCCAAACACTGAAGTTGGGGCTGAATGCCCAAACCACACGTTTCGCACTGAGGCTTCTGTCCGAGACGGGAGTCGAACCTGAGTCCGCATTGGTGACAGGCAGGGAACAAACTACTCAGCCAACCCGACCACCGACAAAAATCTGGACTATACTTAACCCCATTTAGCACTGGCCCAAATGCTGGAAAAATGACTTGATCGAGAAAGCCAAAGTTCGAGATACCAATCGAAACTATACTGTACAAAACTTCAGATACAATTTCTGGCAGCAGCTGTACCCAAGAAGAAGAAGAAGCAGAAGAAGAAGAAGGGCATCAGCTTCAGGGGTAAATATTGACGTCATTTTCAACATGTCAGATATGATTACACTTTAATAAAGCCAAAAGATTTCACCAACCCCGTGTTTAAGGCATTCTAAATATACCGTACGCTCTGACATTCCCTGTTAAACAACCGATGAAGTCATTGGGTGAGATGGTGTACGTGCGCCGACGTGTCGAAGCGATAGCCGGGCGGCCGTTGAAAAGCTATAAGAACGAGACAGAATCACGGGAATGGGGCAAGCAGCGGAAGCGCCAAGCATGGCCCCCGGGAGAGCGAGCCGAAACCCAGGGGAGGGGTAGCAATGCTTTGCTTGGCTCCACGTGGCGTCACGGCCCACACAAGTGCGTCATAAGTGTGGGGATACCAAAGGTAGGCGGGGCTCTGGGGGATGTTTGAACGTATCATAGGTGGTAATGGGGGAGGGTGGGGGTTCAAACCCCATTGCCTACTCAGTATCACATTGGATTCAAAACTGCTGTGAATTCAGTACATTACTCAACATTGCAAGCTTTATGTTTCCCTGCCCTGCCATTACACCAAACAGAGCCAATGATTTCATTGAGCTGTATTAAAGGAACGTTACAGAATTGGTAAGAAACAAAACACGTGAAGACCACAGATTTACATAAAACTTAGACGGTCTATTGAAGATGATAGTTGAAAACATCTCTTGAAATATTTCTGTCTGAAATGTCATACTTGATGAGAAATGAATCATCTAACTTCGCTCAGTGTGCGTTTTATTCATTTTTATTTTGGCATCGATGCAATGCAAAATTTGTAATCGGTTTTTCACTATTCTCTCGTGAACAAGATGGCCGATCGATCTCGAACTTCTACAGGTTTGTCAGTTTATGTATTTGGTGGATTACATAAAGTGCAACTGTTTTGTTAGCAAAAACCAATTCTGTAATGTTCCTTTAAGTAAAACATATTTATTGCGCATCGTTTGTCTGCTGAGCAGGATACCAGTGCTATTTGTGTTGCTCCTTATTATGTTTTACTCATTAAAACATCGCATTAATTGAAATCAAAGTAATAAACTAAAGACTTTGAACACTATTGGTAATTACTCAAAATAATGATTAGCATTAAACCTTTCTTGGTAACGAGTAATGAGGAGAGGTTGATGGTATAAAACATTGTGAGAAACGGCTCCCTCTGAAGTGACGTAGTTTTTGAGAAAGAAGTAATTTTCTACGAATTTGACTTTGAGACCCCAGATTTAGAATTTGAGGTCTCGAAATCAAGCATCTGAAAGCACACAACTTTGTGTGACAAGGGTGTTTTTTCTACCATAATTATCTCGCAACTTCGACGACCAATTGAGCTCAAATTTTCACACGTTTTATATTTTATCAGTGTTTTGTTGAGATAAATCAAGTGAGAAAACTGGTCTTTGACAATTACCAATAGTGTCCAGTGTTTTTAAGAAAAGAGCAATGCGCTCAAATAATTACATACACTAACTGTTGACATGTTATAAGTCATTTCAGGTAAAAAGTGTTGGGAAATATGCAATAAAAATATCTTGGACGTTGTGGTTTAAAACAACAATTGGTACCCCAACGTCTGGATAAGTGGGAGGCTGACACGCCCATAAGGGTTTAGAAAGATCCCACGGGCTTGCTGCATATCTTTGGGATCACGCGATGTCCTGACATTCTACCTCTTTGATATTGTATCCCAAGGAGTAATGGCTCTAGCGGTATGCCGAGACACCAGCAACTCTTGAAACCATAGGGTTTAGCCGTATAGTTTAAAGGCAGTGGACACTATTGGTAATTACTCCAGGAATAATTATCAGCATAATGGGAAGGGATTGATGGTATAAATCATTGTGAGAAACGGCTCCCTCTGAAGTGACGTATAGTTTTCGAGAAAGAAGTAATTATCCACCAATTTGATTTCAAGATCTCAAGTTTAGAATTTGAGGTCTCGAAATCAGGCATCTGAAAGCACACAACTTCATGTGACAAGGGTGTTTTTTCTTTCAGAGTTATCTCAAAACTCTGACGATCAATCAAGCTCAAATTTTCACAGGTGTGTTACTCTCTGCAAATGTTCAGATACACCAAGTGAGAAGGCTGGTCTTTGACAGTTACCATAGTACAGTGTCCAAAGACACTGGAAAGCTTTGGTAATTGTAAAATACCAGTATTCTCTCTTGATATATCCCAACATGCATAACATAACAAACCTGTGCAAATTTTGACTCTATTGATCATCGACGTTGCAAGAAAAACAAAACTGTAGCATTACCCGTCGAGTCAAAATATTGACACTTCACTTGCCGTGCGCGTTCAATGGATGGTGGAGCTATAGCAAAGTTAAAAGTTTATTCACTCCCGGTATTGGAGTTTGCTTTCTACTCTAGTAGATAGCACACAGCGCCCCATTCACCACATGCGTCTATTGCCTCGCCGCGAAAATGTCACGAGAGAGTTATTATTAACCCGTCATCTGATATCACAGCACAATTGTCGCCTTACAAATAACACCGGGTGCCAATGTCATCTATGACTGATCCCTGTTTAGCGGCGAGTCGGGAAACAGATCTGTCCTCGTGCTCGTAAACCCGAATTACTCCGAATTACTTTTGATACCGAAGACCCGGCGTTTTTGGCAACCAGTCGCTGGTGAGAGGTTCGGACGATATTGACGTTAATTGGAAGCCCGTGCGATGGTGGGGCGTGAGTGGAAAATTTGAAAAAAAAATCAAACAAATTTTTACAGAAAACGCAACGTATGACCGTGTTCTGTTCAGCTGTGATGTGCATTTAACGGTTGCTGAATCAATCCATTACACTCTAAAGGGGAAATAATCCGTATTTACATTTAAAATTAAATCTTTTAGAATTGAGTTTTAAATGCTTAAGATTTATTTTCGTATCTAAAAATTGATTGGTCCCTAATCACAGTCATTTTGATTGACTTTTAAAAGAGAGGGACTCTTAAAAGAGTCCCTCCCTTTTAGAGTTTAACACCTCTTGATTTTACACCGATGTGTGTTACAGGCAGTGGACACTATTTGTAATTACTCAAAATAATTATTGGCATAAAACCTTTCTTGGTGACGAGTAATGGGGAGAGGTAGATAGTATAAAAAACTGTGAGAAGCGGCTCCCTCTGAAGTGACGTAGTTTTCGAGAAAGAAATAATTATCCACCAGTTTGATTTCAAGATCTCAAGTTTAGAATTTGAGGTCTCGAAATCAGGCATCTGAAAGCACACAACTTCATGTGACAAGGGTGTTTTTTCTTTCAGAGTTATCTCAAAACTCTGACGATCAATCAAGCTCAAATTTTCACAGGTTTGTTACTCTCTGCAAATGTTGAGATACACCAAGTGAGAAGGCTGGTCTTTGACAGTTACCATAGTACAGTGTCCAAAGACACTGGAAAGCTTTGGTAATTGTAAAGTACCAGTATTCTCTCTTGATATATCCCAACATGCATAACATAACAAACCTGTGCAAATTTTGACTCTATCGATCATCGACGTTGCAAGAAAAACAAAACTGTAGCATTACCCGTCGAGTCAAAATATTGACACTTCACTTGCCGTGCGCGTTCAATGGATGGTGGAGCTATAGCAAAGTTAAAAGTTTATTCACTCCCGGTATTGGAGTTTGCTTTCTACTCTAGTAGATAGCACACAGCGCTCCATTCACCACATGCGTCTATTGCTTCGCCGCGAAAATGTCACGAGAGAGTTATTATTAACCCGTCATCTGATATCACAGCACAATTGTCGCCTTACAAATAACACCGGGTGCCAATGTCATCTATGACTGATCCCTGTTTAGCGGCGAGTCGGGAAACAGATCTGTCCTCGTGCTCGTAAACCCGAATTACTCCGAATTACTTTTTATACCGAAGACCCAGCGGTTTTGGCAACCAGTCGCTGGTGAGAGGTTCGGACGATATTGACGTTAATTGGAAGCCCGTGCGATGGTGGGGCGTGAGTGGAAAATTTGAAAAAAAAATCAAACAAATTTCTACAGAAAACGCAACGTATGACCGTGTTCTGTTCAGCTGTGATGTGCATTTAACGGTTGCTGAATCAATCCATTACACTCTAAAGGGGAAATAATCCGTATTTACATTTAAAATTAAATCTTTTAGAATTGAGTTTTAAATGCTTAAGATTTATTTTCGTATCTAAAAATTGATTGGTCCCTAATCACAGTCATTTTGATTGACTTTTAAAAGAGAGGGACTCTTAAAAGAGTCCCTCCCTTTTAGAGTTTAACACCTCTTGATTTTACACCGATGTGTGTTACAGGCAGTGGACACTATTTGTAATTACTCAAAATAATTATTGGCATAAAACCTTTCTTGGTGACGAGTAATGGGGAGAGGTAGATAGTATAAAAAACTGTGAGAAGCGGCTCCCTCTGAAGTGACGTAGTTTTCGAGAAAGAAATAATTATCCACCAATTTGATTTCAAGATCTCAAGTTTAGAATTTGAGGTCTCGAAATCAGGCATCTGAAAGCACACAACTTCATGTGACAAGGGTGTTTTTTCTTTCAGAGTTATCTCAAAACTCTGACGATCAATCAAGCTCAAATTTTCACAGGTGTGTTACTCTCTGCAAATGTTGAGATACACCAAGTGAGAAGGCTGGTCTTTGACAGTTACCATAGTACAGTGTCCAAAGACACTGGAAAGCTTTGGTAATTGTAAAATACCAGTATTCTCTCTTGATATATCCCAACATGCATAACATAACAAACCTGTGCAAATTTTGACTCTATTGATCATCGACGTTGCAAGAAAAACAAAACTGTAGCATTACCCATCGAGTCAAAATATTGACACTTCACTTGCCGTGCGCGTTCAATGGATGGTGGAGCTATAGCAAAGTTAAAAGTTTATTCACTCCCGGTATTGGAGTTTGCTTTCTACTCTAGTAGATAGCACACAGCGCTCCATTCACCACATGCGTCTATTGCCTCGCCGCGAAAATGTCACGAGAGAGTTATTATTAACCCGTCATCTGATATCACAGCACAATTGTCGCCTTACAAATAACACCGGGTGCCAATGTCATCTATGACTGATCCCTGTTTAGCGGCGAGTCGGGAAACAGATCTGTCCTCGTGCTCGTAAACCCGAATTACTCCGAATTACTTTTTATACCGAAGACCCGGCGGTTTTGGCAACCAGTCGCTGGTGAGAGGTTCGGACGATATTGACGTTAATTGGAAGCCCGTGCGATGGTGGGGCGTGAGTGGAAAATTTGAAAAAAAAATCAAACAAATTTCTACAGAAAACGCAACGTATGACCGTGTTCTGTTCAGCTGTGATGTGCATTTAACGGTTGCTGAATCAATCCATTACACTCTAAAGGGGAAATAATCCGTATTTACATTTAAAATTAAATCTTTTAGAATTGAGTTTTAAATGCTTAAGATTTATTTTCGTATCTAAAAATTGATTGGTCCCTAATCACAATCATTTTGATTGACTTTAAGAGTCCCTCCCTTTTAGAGTTTAACACCTCTTGATTTTACACTGATGTGTGTTAAAGGCAGTGGACACTATTTGTAATTACTCAAAATAATTATTGGCATAAAACCTTTCTTGGTGACGAGTAATGGGGAGAGGTAGATAGTATAAAAAATTGTGAGAAGCGGCTCCCTCTGAAGTGCCATAGTTTTCGAGAAAGAAGTATTTTTTTCCACGAATTTGATTTCGAGACCTCAGATTTAGAACTTGAGGTCACGAAATCAACCATCTAAACGCACACAACGTCCTGTGACAAGGGTGTTTTTTCTTTCATTATTATCTCGCAACTTCGACTGAGCTCAAATTTTCACAGGTTTGTTATGTTATGCTTATGTTGAGATACACCAAGTGAGAAGACTGATCTTTGACAATTACCAATAGTGTCCAGTGTCTTTAACACTGTACATACTCAAAACTTTTACAAGGGTAAAACCGAAATTAATATTTTCTATATATCCCCGACTCAAATTTAACATGTATTCAACCCCTTGATTTTTTGACGTCTTTTGTATACACAAGTCATGGTATGACGTCACAGTAAAGCAATACAGTGCTCCAGATGTGTTTGGGTGACAGCAGAGCTGTGGACATGTGCCACATGATGAACACGTAACGTTTCAGTGAAAAATAAATCTACATTTTAGTCAATCCAAACTTAAAGGCAGTGGACACTATTGGTAATTGTCAAAGACTAGCCTTCACAGTTGGTGTATCTCAACATAAGCATAAAATAACTAACCTGTGAAAATTTAAGCTCAATCGGTCATCGAGGTTGCGAGATATTAATGAAAGAAAAAAACACCCTTGTCACACGAAGTTGTGTGCGCTAAGATGGTTGATTTCGAGACCTCAAGTTCTTAATCTGGGGTCTCGAAATCAAATTCGTGGAAAATTACTTCTTTCTCAAAAACTACGGCACTTCAGAGGGAGCCGTTTCTCACAATGTTTTATACCATCAACCTCTCCCCATTACTCGTCACCAAGAAAGGTTTTATGCTAATAATTATTTTGAGTAATTACCAATAGTGTCCACTGCCTTTAAGCAATACAGACATTGTAAACAAACAATGGTCCGGTGGTCAGGCAAGGATTCTCATTAAAGCCATTATACACTTTCGGAACAGAAAAAAAATAAAAGTTCACAGATTTACAAATAACTTGGGTTTACAGAAGGTGAAAGACTTCCCTTGAAATATTATTCCATGAAATGCTTTACTTTTTTAGAAAACATTAAAACAATTATCAGTTCTCGATAGCGAAAATTACGGATTTATATTAAACACATGTGATGACACGGCGAAACGTGCAGAAACAAGGGTGGGTTTTCCCGTTATTTTCTCCCGACTCCGATGACCGATTGAGCCTAAATTTTCACAGGTTTGTTATTTTATATATAAGTTCTGGTACACGAAGTGTGGGCCTTTGGACAATACTGTTTACCGAAAGTGTCCAATGGCTTTAAAGGCAAAGTATACATTGGGTTTAGGAACCGTTTGATTGTTTTAATGATATTATACGCCTCTCTTATAATTTATGCGTGACGTCAAAATTCTTAACCAAAATGAGGCTAGCGCCCATCGCCTCGTTTTGGGTTAGCATTGTGACGTACCTCATGCATAAACATAGGGTGCGTTCGTTTAGCTTCCCTGGGTCGACCCTGGTGTGTGACGTTTTTTTCTTTCCTGGACGAACGTGTGCAGATAATTACCCACGTTCGTCCTGGAGAAAAAAAAAACGCCACACACCGGGGTCGACCCAGGGAAGCTAAACGAACGCACCCATTAAGAGAGGCGTATATAGTGTAGATACTATCAACATTGTGAACATTTCTTGCTGCATTTTTTTTTAAATATCGCAAAAAATCGGGAGCAGTTTTGTTCATGAAAATCCGTAACTTGAAAACACAATTGGAGAAACTTTTCCCAGATTGAATTTGTGTTAATCCCTTTCTATAAAAACCGCATTCCTTATAATAGTGGTAAAGTCGTTGTTAAATGTTATACATTGTGAACGGCTGCAGTGCTGCTTATATCCAATGGTCATCATTATTTTGGTATCCAAAGTTGTACCCCTTCTTTTAAAGGATTTGGGTACTTTTTCAAAATGTCCATAGATTTACATTAAACTTACAGGGTTTGAAGATAGTGATAGTCGAAAGCTTCCCTTCAAATCTTACTTACCGAGGTGATGTAGTTTTTGAGAAATGAGTAAAACAATGTCATGAAAATACGTTTGTAAATGATAAAAATAATTTTCGTCTCATGAGACGAAAATTATTTTCATGACATTGTTTTACTCATTTCCCCAAAACTACAGCACCTCAGCACGTAGTATTTTCAGGGATGCTTTCTACTATCATTATCTTCAAACTGTGTAAGTTTAGTGTAAATCTGTGGACATTTTTTGTTTATCCTACAAAAGTTACATACACCCTTTAAGGAGCCATGCTACATTAAAATCAAGGTACACGAACAATAAGCCTTTTTGAGATATGGCGGACAATATGCTACAACAACAGTGGAAGGTTTGGGTTCAATTGTGTGTATACAACCAAACCAAAACAGTACACTCCTATCACGTCCGCCATACCTCAAAAAGACTAATTACATTTTGCAGGCGTTTACTAATTGCTCAGATTACTGTACGGGATATAATTGCTAATTTGTTACAAACAATGCAAATCAACTACAACTTTGAGTTGTTCGAACAGATTTAGCGTCCGATAGTTAGGAACTACAGTTCCTTCAAGATGTCCATGAATTAAACACAGATGTTTCTTTTTATAGGTTGTCTTCTTATAGCATTATAGACAAACGCGCAGGTCAAGATTCAATTTCCCAAGCGCACTAAACATCAGCTTTAAAGGGAGTAGACACTATTGGTAAATACTCAAAATAACTATTAGCATAAAACCTTACCTGGTAACGAGTAATGGGGAGAGGTTAATATATAAAACATTGTGGGAAACGGCTCCCTCTGAAGTAATTTGGGAAAGAAGAAATTTTCCACGAATTTTATTTCGAGATCTCAGGTTTAGAGGTCTCGAAATCAAGCATCTGAAAGCACACAACATCGTGTGACAAGGGTGTTTTTTTCTTGCATCATTATCTCGCAACTTCGTCGACCGATTGAGCTAAAAATTTTCACAGGTTTGTTATTTCATGCATATGTTGGGATACACCAAGTGAGAAGACTGGTCTTTGACAATTACCAATAGTGTCCATAGGTCAAGTAAAACTTTGGTTTTGGGACCGTTAAACAATATTGTAAATGTCTACAATAAAACTTACATTTCATGGAAATGAAAACTTACTTTCATTTAAAAAGTGGTCCCGTTTTTTAGATGTCGCCCAAAATCCGGAGCAAATAAAATACATGCAGGGAGAATATTCCCTACCAGAAATACACAATCAAATTTGGGGGCATAACAACATGTATCTTTATTACATAAAACGTGCTGTACAATCGAAACCTGCTGCAGGCTTCGAGCCAATAGTTCTTTAATTATTGTCATTAGTTTAAATAGTGACTATCAAACGTATACCTTCCCTTTAAACGTCTGCAGTCCTCGCACACACGTGACTTAGCGTTAAGGTCAAGGGAAGGACGCGTGGGCAGTATGTATGACGTCATTCGGCATGCCGTGTTAAGGATGGGTCATTCTATCACATAGCCGTCTTGTAAATCAAACTTGAAGGCAACTTGGATCATGCCCAGCACCTGTAATCATTTCTCCCTTCAAAACTGATCCATCGTTTCCCGTGGATGGAGATTTTGTGAATGTTGAGTTGGTAAATATTACTCCACTGGTATATATGACAGGAGGGGAATCAATTTGCAATACAAAGGTCATAATTGATATCGTGTGCAATTGCGTTTTTTTTTTTTTTTTCTTCTTTAGAATGGTAAAAGCTGCAGCAATATAAATTGTAATTTGAAAACAATCGATATATAACCGGGGTCGGTTGTGTAGGTTTATTAGTAGTATGCATTGGTTATAATAGCTTGTATTAGGGTGTTCATGTGTGATTTTAGGCAATGGGACTGAACATAAAAGGACTCTCACGGGATGAGGACTTGAGTCAAGTCTATACCAAGTTTTCTGCACAAGCTGCCTCGTGTGATCAGTCTCTATTAGAATTGAGATAAATTGCAGGACTGTTCTCTTCCGGAATTCCCTTTACTGATGTAACTACCGTCAATGAGTATGACATCAGTAGTCCTCTGCACGGAAAAGCATCTCTGATACATTCCATCAACAAACAGCTCGTGGAATGTATCGATCTTACTTTCTAAGACGTTTCCTCTCTCAGCATCAACAACACAATTTCCTTATCTACGACTGTAGGGCAAGCTTGTCTAAACGTTGAAACGTTTAAAGCAATCGCACAACATCGGTAAACAGTATTGTCCAAAGGCCCACACTTCGTGTATCACAACTTATTATAGAAAATAACAAACCTTTGAAAATTTAGGCTCAATCGGTCATCGGAGTTGGAGTTGGGAGAAACTAACGGGAAAACCAACCCTTGTTTCCTCACGTTTCGCCATGTCATGCCATGTGTTTCAAAGTAAAAATCCGCTATTCTCGATATCGAAAATTGATTTAATGTTTTCTCAAAAAGTAAAGCATTTCATGAAATAATATTTCATAGGATAACCATTACCTTCTGTAAACCATGTAAGTTATTTGTAAATTTGTGAACTTTTAATTGTTGTTCTTTTCAGAATGTCAACGTGCTTCTACAGTCGATTTTATAAAGGTTATTACACAGGATTCGTATTCGTAAGGATACCAAACCACCAACCTTTATTTTGTTAGTTTGAAAGTCTGACTTATTAAGATTACATGCAAAAACTTTTTTTTTTTTTTTTTTGCAAAACATTTTCTTATAAATAAACGTTATTCGAGAAAAAGTTAATCAAAAAGTAAACAATAAAATAAAAAAATCTGCGGCTGAAAATAAGGAAAATTGTTTGCATATTTTTTTTTCAACACTTTTTGTTTTATTTACACAATGGATCAAGCCGAAATGTTAAGAATTTGTTATTTCATGGTTGATCATACAACACATGAATGCTGCCTGCGACTATTATTTCTGCTAGCTATATAGTACATTAAAAACATATGAGATTTTATTTTAAAAATCTGCTTGAACAATAACTGTATTGTTCAAATGTTTTCAAATCAATAAGGAAATCGAGTCATTTGACTATGAATATTTTTAAATCGTGTAAAAAACATTCATTTCGAATACCCTTATCCAGAGCTTTTTTGAGAGATTCGCTAAAACCTCTGTTACGTAATCACGAAAAATTCAGAAGTGTACAAAATATATCAAAATTATATTTAAATGGTGAACTGTTTAATTCTCCGCCCACGGACAAGCCATCTTTAAAGGCTTCGGGTACTTTTTTCAAAATGTCCACAGATTTACATTAAACTTACAGAGTTTCCCTTCAAATATTACTAACTAAGGTTGTGTAGTTTTTGAGAAATGAGTAAAACAAGTCACAAAATAGTTTTGGTCTCATGAGACCAAAATTATTTTAGCATGTAAAATCCTCTTAACCAGTTATGATATTATACCAAAACCATAGCATAACTGGTTAATACGTTTTTAAAAGCTAAAACTGAGACGAAAATTATTACTTTTACTCATTTCTCAAAAACTACAGCGCTTCAGTAAGTAAAATTTCAAGGGAAGCGTTCTACTATAATAATTTTCAAACTGTGTAAGTTTAATGTATATCTGTGGACATTGTGTTTTTTGTTAGGAAAAAAGCACATACCCTTTAAACTCATTCCCGGGCTCCAAGGAAAAGAACTTTCCAAAAAAATAATTTCGTTTTCAGAGAACCGTTGAGCATAAGCCTCGGATTAAATGGCAGGATGGAGCAGACACTTATATCATACGCTGCCGGCAGTTCGTAATGGGTTCACGCCATGTTCATGCATCTAATTAAATTAGGATTTTTGTTTTCTTTCTCGGCTGTGCTTTTTATAATACAAAAAATAATATACAATAAAAGGGCTACTGCACTGTGCAGTCTATAGCAGACGATTTTTTTTGTTAATGTTTTCATCACCAATTATTTTTTGATTCAAGCTATGTTCATGCATCAACCCCGATGCAAATTTATTATCTGCGGATGCTAAAACATAGGATTCGAACTGCCTCTAGATACCGGGCAATCTCGGTATAGTCTAGTTGCTCTGGAGTTGCAAAGATCGTGGGTTCGAATCCCATCCGAGTAATATGTATGTGATTTTTTTTTTACAGGACTCGGGAAAGTACTGAAAATACAGTGCTAACACACATCGGTGTATGGGTAAAAAACTAAAATTAATATTCCTTATCCTTGATGCAAATTTAACATCTATTAAATAAACAATATTTATTCGTGATTTCCGTCGCACTAATTGGATTAAATCTTTACTCGTCAAGGCTGCACAAGTGCGTTTTTTCTTCAACTCTCACATCCCAGACGCAATAAATTATGAATAATACAAAACTGACTAGCCTTATTTCAAGCGCGTTAAACGTAATGGTGCGGAGTGTAACAATCCTACGGTTTATCGATTCCGAACCCGTTGACTTGATACGCGGGAATGCCCTTAACAGAGAGCGACATTGATTACGGGTGGTATCGTGTTTAAATGGTCCGAAGAAAAGTCACATTCTAAGAAAACCCGGTGGCTGTTTCATGTAGGCCTGTTATGCAGCTCAGGTTTTTGTAGTGCATTGTTGGTTGATTGCAAACATTCCAATATACATGTATTTCTGTTATCAACACATTACAAGGTGACCAAAGGCCAAAATCGCTTCAACGTTCAAAGTTAAAGGAACACGTTGCCTTGGATCGGCCGAGTTGGTCTTTGAAAAGCGTTTGTTATAATATGCATATGGGTAGAAAGATGCTGTAAAAGTAGAATACAATGATCCACACAAACATGCCTCGAAATTGCACGGTTTTCCTTTTACCTCGTCGACTAACACAGTCGGCCATTTATGGGAGTCAAATTTTTGACTCCCATAAATGGCCGACTGTGTTAGTCGACGAGGTAAAAGGAAACCCACGCAATTTAGAGGCAAACTTGTGTGGATCATTGTATTCTACTTTTAAATTATCTTTCCAACCATATGCATTTTATAACAAACGGTTACAAACGCTTTTTTATAGACCAATTCGTCCGATCCAAGGCAACGTGTTCCTTTAAGTTACACAAGTACAACGAATAAAAGATTTAGTATCAGCAATACAAGCACAGAAAATATTGACAAGTAATTTAACTTGAGACTAGAAAACGGCAAACGAGGATCAAGCGAGACGGTTATTGCAGTCTCGTGTATCTTGTTTTCTTCTTGTAGGCCTATCTTTTTTTTTTTCGTTCTTTTTTCTTTCTTTCTTGTTTCACTCTTTTTTTTTTTTTTTTTTTTTTTGCTTCACTTCTCTGCGATTACACTATGTCCCATAAAGATGCTCAAAATGATTGACGGTATAAAAAATCATTTTCAAAATTGGATAATGGACATTCACGTAAGATTTGTACGGCGAATATCAATGTTGCTTTTAAGATATTGGATATTTAAAATTTCCGTATGTTTGTACTGTGAATGTCTACCTCTCTACATCGATATTGGAAATGTTCATTCCCGTTGTACATTGATTGATTACCTTGTACATTTGACAATCGCTAAGTTTGAATGGTGAATGTCTGCGTTATGTATGTACATCGATATTGGATATTGGATATTGGATATTGGATATTGGATATTGGATATTGGATGTATATATTGGATATTGGTAACTCTACTGTTATTACGGAGGCAAGAAACTACGTAAACCCTTTGGTCGGGTTTCGGACCCACAACCTGAGATATGATGTATAACCAGACTACTGCGCATGCTCAATGGCGATATGCTATAGTTTGAAACACAAACAGCACTGGTATCGAAATTATAAACATAACTATTATTGTGAGATTAAGTCAATGTGAAATGGGATGTTAAAACCATCATCTAAATACTTACTTGATGATATTTCAAGATGCCTGAATAACATGAGAACTTCGTTAAAGGCAGTGGACACTGTTGGTAATTACTCAAAATAATTATTAGCATAAAACCTTTCTTGGTGACAAGTAATGGGGAGAGGTTGATGGAAGAAAACATTGTGAGAAACGGCTCCTTCTGAAGTGCCATAGTTTTCGAGAAAGAAGTAATTTTCCACGAATTTGGTTTCGAGACCTCAAGTTTAGAGCTTGAGGTCTCGAAATCAATCATCTAAACACACACAACTTCGTGTGACAAGGGTGTTTTCTTCTTTCATTATTATCTTGCAACTTTGATGACCGATTAAGCTCAAATTTTCACAGGTTTGTTATTTTATGCATATGTTGAGGTACACCAACTGTGAAGGCTAGTCTTTGACAATTACCAATAGTGTCCACTGCCTTTAAAGAGAGGTTTTCTAGATCATATAAACCATCCAGATTGCCTATGCACATTTTACAAAAGGACCAAATGCCATAATAATAGTTTGGGACCATTTACAAACTTGTCAGTTTGGTTTTACCTGACACCGTGGTATGTATTGCAAAAACTGTATTTGCAGTACTTTCTCGAAGTCGGAGACACTGCTCCAGAATTGCAAAGGTTACGGGTTCGACTCCCACAAGAGTAAACTGATTTTTTTTCTTGATAGAACTCGAAAGGGTACCGAGTATACAGTGCTCAATAACATATCGATGTAAGGATAAAACCAAATTAACATTCTGTATCCCACAGATTTCAAACCGACTTTTATTATTATTATTATTCATTCGGCCAATATTTCAACAAACAGTAACAATATACAAAACTACCGTACTAAAGATGAAAACAGTATAAGAAACAACGAATGTAAACTTATGACACCTAGAACAATTGTAAACCAATGATTGAATGAGACAGAGCACTGGCAATCAAGCAAGACAATTATAAAAACAGACAGGACAAGCCCATTCTAAGATGGCCAGGATTAATAAAAGTGAACCTAACCACTGTGACTCGAAAGCTTATCAATCCAATCTTAAATTGGGAATAGAATCTTCTTCTTTTTCTGACATAAAACAGCCGTTCGGTCTACTGACTGTGACAAAACTTCTAATCCATAAGGCATAACTGTCGGCAATTCCGGCTGTATGATTAAATTATAAAAACAAAACGGTGAGTTAAAGCAACCACACAGTGCCAAGATCGATAGCGAGGGTAGAGAGAGGGGTGTCTCGGGTGACTTCACTCTTAAAGGCTACGGAAAAAATTGTCAAATAACAGTATTCTCACTTGGTGTATCCCAACATATGCGTTAAATAACAAACCTGTGAACATTTCGACTCAGTTGGTTATCGGAGTTGCAAGAGAACAATTAAGAAATGACCTCTTTTAAAAAACTATTTCAGAGAATGCCATTTCTCACAATATTTTATACTATCAATAGATCTCTAAGTACACGTAAGTTTTTATGCTACTGATTATTCTGAGTTATAACGATGTAAAATACCTTTAAACAGACCAAGAAACATTGTGCTGTAAGAAACGCCGAGTGTTAAATGTGGTCCTTGGATTTTTCCTAGAGCTGGTCTTATGTTAATTGGTTTATTCCATAAAAAGAAAACATTAAAATGGAATTAACAGTATGACATCCGGTGGGTTGAATTGCACTGGAACATGTACAATCCCTCTAAATATTTCTTTAAAAAAATAGCCAAAAGGTTTAACACACAATCGGTAATGAGCAAATATTATTAAAAACAATCAGAACAACAAACAATCAACCAGCACTTGACCAAAAAGCAAAAAGAATGAGACTTAAAAAAGTAAACGTAATCTAAGGAACACATTGTGGATATAAAAGCCAACATTGCAATCCATGGTCGTGTTCTTATATAGCCAGTACATTTGGCTATAACATACATAGTTTGCGATAGCGTGTCTACTTGCTGGGTAGATTGTATTCTTTTGAGAACTTGTCTAATTGCTTTATATTCTACTACCACGGAATAGTTTTTTTCGGAACGCCCATGTTGGTCTTTTCAGGACTGACAAGTTTTTTAAGTTAACACAACCATGGCGGACATCGAGGCAGTGTCGTGGCCGAGCGGTTAAGAGCACCGAATTCAAACTCTGGTGTTTCTGATCAGCAGAGTGTGGGTTCGAATCCCCAGCCATGACATTTGTATCCTTAAGCAAGACACTTAACCATTGCTTCGTTCTTCGGATGGGATGTAAAGCCGTTGGTCCCATGTGTGAGTATAACGCATGTAAAAGAACCCAGTGCACTTTTCGAAAAGAGAAGGGGTTCGCCAAGGTGTTCCTGGCTGTGGCTGTGGCTGCTGTATGCGCCGTAGCACCTTGTAAACCCTTATAAAGTGCTACACATTTGGGTCTCAAAATTCATCACTGTAATTACCTATCTTTCTGAAAGTTTGTATATACTCATCAGCGCCTTGAGTTCCTTGTTTGGTAGATACGTGCGCTATATATAAGACTTCGATCTTATTATTATTTATTTATTATTATTATTATTAATATTAATCACACTGCTGATCCAGATTCCGGCTCGAAATGTTACCGGAACTAGTAGGAGTGGTTTGTAGATCCGTATCCCGGAGCAAAATGACCGTGTCCGTCAACCAGAACTAATTGCAAACCCGGATTTACCCGGAGCTCTACTCTAGTACATTTTGTCGTCATGCACCATCAGAATCAAAATGAATACTGTGCTTAGTTCCAGGTATGGCAGTATCTAGGTTTGCTTTAATATTTCACTGTGATAAAAAAACGTGGCTTAAAGGCCCTGTACACTATTGGTTAACGATATAGAAAGTGTTCACAGATTCACACATAACTTTCATGATTTAAAGTAAGTAACGGTAGAAAGGGTTCCTTTAAGGACACTGGACACCTTTGGTAATTGTCAAAGACCAGTCTTCTCACTTGTTGTATCTCAAAATATGCCTAAAGTAACAAACCTGTGAAAATTTGAGCTCAATTGGTCATCGAAGTTGCGAGATAATCATGAAAGAAAAAACACCCTTGTCACACGAAGCTGTGTGCTTTCAGATGCTTGATTTTTGGGCCTCCAAATATAATTTTGAGGTCTCGAAATCATGAAAATGCTAACAATTATATTTTGAGTAATTGTGTCTAGTGCCTTTAATATTTCATTGGTTATAAAAATGACGTGGCTTAATAAAATACACAACAACATTCCAGAAACGATGACCGTCATATTAAAATAAACAACTAGTCGTAGAATCCATAGTATGTTATGAATATGCACTTTCCAGACGTTGAAAGTGAAAAGATATCATAATAATAGACCACAAGGAACACTGACTGTAAATGTTGAAATGGTGTTAAACAAAGATACCAGCCTGGGATTTAGACCATCAATTTATTTCAGACACCGTTTCATTTTAAAGCAAATTCCACCATTATGTGAGATGATAAACTCTACAGATATGATTTAATTGCATCAGAGCCAGTGATGTAAAACACAAAAAAGTAACGTGTTCTGTTTCATGGAATATGGATGTTAATTCAGTGATTATCATATCAGTGGTTTGTATCAAATTTAGTTAACTTAGGGCCTACATAGGATTTTGTTTTTTAAATACATTTAACAGTCATGTTTTGTTTGTCTTCGTCCTTGCTACCTCCATGGGTCATTGCGGTAACTGTTTTTAGCGTGCGATTGAGCCATTGTTGTCCCCGTCTGAAGGGTACTTTCAATTTTCAAAAATCTTCACGATATAGTCGTCATATCGGCGATATTTACCCGACGATATATCGCCAGCCAAAATGTTCGACAACGTCCAGGGTTACTACACAAGAAGCATGATTAGTATAAATCGAGTTCAAAGTTGAAACTTGGTAAGCCTTCAGACCACAAATATTATTTTCGAAGAAAGTGCTGTGTATTCAAGGGATACATTGTCGAAGCATGCAATCTTAATTAAATCTTTTTAAACAGAAGCACAAACAACGTTTTATTGCATTAGATAATTCAATACTTGTGTATGGGGAATGAATTATTGCCCTGGGGAAAGAAAGAGAAAACCCAAGTGAAATTAATCCGTGTATAATTTGCATATTAGATTAGCGCATTATGAGACAATCCTGTCTGGAGTCAAGTTTCATCGTTTAAAAATGCACCGGTTATAAATCTGAACTGACTGAAAAGATACAACCTCAAACGCAACGTGATAAAGAAGAAATGTACATTGTGTCCCAAGAGCCATGTCACAAGACTCAACAATAGCTCTTGATTTTTGTTCACTCAATTGGCTTGCCTTTTGTCCCCAACCCTTCGCTCTGTGCCTTTAATGTGACTTGCTGTGCAATTATTTGTTTTATCTAATTTGTCACTGGCACTAGCCAGTTTGCCCTTTTAACGTATAAAAACAAATTGTAATTCTTAATGTTTTTTTTTGTAATTTTTAAACATTTCTATTTTTTATGAATCTCTGTATTTTAAACTCAATTCAGCTTGTAGCTGCGATGTTTGAATGTGATTTAATAAACCAATAATAACAAGAAGTCACTTTACAGGCAAGTAGTTTCAGGCAATTGTTATGGGTAGAAAAGCAAGTTATGTTTTAATGTTCACATAACTTTGTTGAGGATTGTAAAACATCCTTAGAAAAATAACTCCTGTTTAGGGTGATATTTCGTTGATAGACATATCTGTTTTAAATTGATGTGCTAACGAAGGCTTCCCTTTACAAATGGTTGCCGTCATGTTGCCTATAAGCAGTGCCCTGTGCAAAAGGTTTATTGGGTTAAGTGTTATTCAATTTATTTTTTTATTTTTTTTTGTTTTAACTTATCTGTCTGCTTTTGTCTATACGCTCTTGAAAGTGTGCAAATATGAAACAATGAACATCCATTCTACGGTAATATTAACGGTGTCAATGTTACCTCCTTTTGATTAAAGATAGGCAATGTATGACGAATTAAGAGAGGAAAAAAAGCGAAGAAGAAAAAATGTCCCAAAAAAAGGTGTAGGCTTCCCAAAACACTACCACGAGCAAAGTGCGTTCATTTTCGGTAACCTTTTAAAAACCAGGGGAAACAAAATTAGGTTTCCCATCTACCACGCGCAAAGTGTGCTCATTTTCGGTACCTTCTTAAAACCAAGGACAAAACAAAAAAGAGGTACCACAAAAAAACAACTCCATAGGGGAAGTCAGAAGGAAATATTTGTACAAAGTCTACGGTGAAGTTAAGAACAAAAGAGTGCCCCACAAGGATACATTTTTGAGAAGTCCACACAGTGTTCATGCACACTGCCGTGTGCTCTTAGGTCCCACTCTGTGCAAACTAAAATCAAAACTTGGAAAAACAACATCTCTAGTATGTATTTTGTGTGCACAAAAAGTCTTTGTAAAACTGGACTGGACTTTTTTATATTTTTTATAATCATCACTTAGTTATTTGTACTGCCTTTGTTAGCCCACACCTCTCCCCAACAACTGTAGGTCTCTTCGTACACAAAATGTACAAGATATAACCGTATCATTGCATCCACTGGGTTCTTGAAGTTGTTATAGATTTTTTTTTTTTTTTCTAGGTCGACGGATTAACCTTCAGACTCGCCATCTTTTCATCTTCCGGGCACGAACCAAATTAGAGAAAGTGTGGCCAATCTCGTTTAAAGCCGCCAATCTCACCCTCCATTGCATTAATCATGATCCGGGCTAGTGTTGCATGAGGATTAGTCTCACGACCCGCTAATTAAATTGAGCCGGATTAAAATAAAATGAAAATGTATTTATGGAAGTATCTATCCGGAACGAAGCCAGATATGCTTTTACTTCATCTCCACACAAACCAGCCGAAATAGTCCTGAAAAAATGTTCACTGACAATATTAAAGGTTGTGGACACTATTGGTAGTTGCTCAAAATAATTGTTGGCCTATTACTTGATAAAGAGTTATGTGGAGAGGTTGATAGTATAAAACATTGTGGGAAACGGCTCCCTCTGGGAATTTTCCACGAGTTTGTCTTCGAGACCTCAAAATTAGATTTTGAGGTCTCGAAATCAAGCATCTGAAAGCACACAAATAGTGTGACAAGGGTGTTTTTTACTTTCATTATTATCTCGCAACTTTGACGACCAATTTAATTTTCATAGGTTTGTTAAATTATGCATATGTTGAGATACACCAAGTGGAAAGACTGGTCTGTGACAGTATAACCAATTGTGTCCAGTGTCTTTAAAAGGAAAACAAATGTTGTCTGGCAATATTAATTACTGCATCAGAATCGGATGCCGAATGATTTTAGTAAGTTCCCGTATCTACGCATGGGTAATGTTAATTTGGGTGAGTCGATATACTGGTTAGTAGGGTGACTAGATAAAAAGATAATGTTCACCCTTGGTTTGGGAATATTAATATTTTTGATCAAAATTAAAATAAATTTATTTATTTCATAATGGACTCTCTCTCTCTCTCTCTCTTTGCGTCCAGCCTGAAACTACACATGAGAAAAATTACACATAAAACACATTCAAAGTTCGAAGACATCACAAATTTAGCTTCAAAACGTGATGGAAGAGAAGCGAAAATGGGTTAATTTTCACAATCACAAGGGTGGCGCCACGGTTTGTTTGAGAGCAACAAAATTAAAACTGCTTTTCCCGAATAGCAAAAAAAGAAAAATTCCACGAAACAACGAAACAAAATGCTTCGGATCCAAAAGTAACTATAAACGTCTGAACCAATTAAGCAGTTTAAATGTCTACACAAAAATTGGATTTGCTCTATACGTCAACACGAGGCAAAACAGCTCCTCCGCAGTGATCTCCACAGTGCTAGTGTGAAATAAATATTACAGAGGAAACAAATTATGTGGATTAAAAGAAAAAAGAAAAACATATGGAAAGGTTCAACGGTATGTAATACAGAGCTGCCAAACTTGTTCTCACTGGGTGCGTTCGTTTAGCTTCCCTGGGTCGACCCCGGTCTGCCCCGGTACGTTCGAATAGCTTTGACGGGCTCACCTGGGTCAGCCCCCAGTGCCCTGCTTGTGGAGTGGGTCACTTGGGGTGACCTGTTGAGGTGCATGCAGTCATCACGAGAGGGCGAGTGTGATCGTTCGATTAGCTCTTGTCAGGGTCTCACCCGAGTGAGTACCGCGGGGTCGACCCAGGGAAGCTTATCGAACGCACCCAGTGTTAACTGTTGGAGAGCTCATGGATCTCCCTTACTCGCTTATACACTGGCTTCCAAAAGAAAAACGCAACATCCAGTTTAAAACTCTTCTATATGTTTTTCAATGTTTGAATGACATTGCTCCACCTTATCTGTATGAAATGTTTCATCTTTGCCAAACCCACCGTCAAGGACTCCGTTCTTCTTCCGATAAAACTCAGCTTAACACTCATGAGTCCAGATTAATTTAAGGCAAACACTCCTTCTCACACTCTGCTGCTAAACTGTGAAATAATATCCCAATTACTGTCCGTAAATCTTCTTGTGTTGTTACTTTTAAGAAAAAACTTTATCTATTGCCTATAATTAATAGTAAACTATTAGCTAGTTTATTTTTATTTTATCCTTTTCTTTATTATTCTCTATCATGCTAACGAAAAACGCAATATAAATACCTTTTATTATTTGTTATAATTTTGTAGGTGGGGATAAGGGGGTATTTGGTTACGAGAGAGCGCCTAACATCTACACAATTTGGGCTAATTACCAAAATCAACTGATACCAGGAGCGCGTTGCCACCTACTCCCCGGGCTGAAGTTTGTATAAGGATGTAAGGAGGATTATCAAGCAATGATTCGAAATGACAATACATTTAGTTCTTGGAAATATGTAGTAAAACAAAAAAAAAGATTTTTTTCTCACCTGGCAGAAGTTTCTTAGTCGTCTGGATCTCGTGCCACGGTAAGGTGAATGTCTGATCCTCTCCCAGCAATACTTTCCTGAACCTAAGAAGAAAGAAATGCACGAACTAGGTGTTACATACAGAACGATTCTAACAGCCAATTGTCTTGAACACGACAATGCTCGCTCGTTTATCGAGAAGAGATAGTGCAGTCAGGCCCATGAGCAGTCTTAGAGAGCAATGTCGAGCTGTCATCGTCAGCTTAAGCTTTGGCACCAGTGTGTGTATGATAAACTACCCATCGCTTGCCAGCCATCTGCTTGTCAATAGAGGGTGCTCAAGTGAGTGATATCATAGCTAGTGATGCATGTTGGTTCACGCTTGTTGGGGTCTGATAGCCCAGGATGTGGTACTGCTTTTTAGTGTGTGTCTCTTCACTACTAGCGTGACGAGTGACTGTGATGAAGTCTATCGTGCCTCTTATTCATCTCGCAACGATATTCGTGTGTTGCCACTGATTTCCCGCCTCCTCCCGCAGTCAATAAAACATCGACTGAACACTTACCACATAACGACGGCTCTTTCACGTTTTAAACACCCTCTACCGTGTATTGGATATAGCCCGCCCTCATCCTCACTCTGCTTGAGTAATAAGTTAAGGGGCTGTGCCGGTGTCCCGAGAAAGTCTGCTGAGAATCTGGGCACCTATTCGGAAATTAACGTTGGCCGAAGGAGGATACTTCAAAAGAGGGCGCAATCAGAAGTAAATTGTACATAACTCGCCGATTGGGGAGGGGGGACACGGAATCTCCTGCCAGACCCCTTGCTCACAGCGAGTCTGTGGCCAGACATTGAACTCCGAACTCTCATCCAGTTACCGCAAAAGCGCGCGCGATAATGGACCCCTTGCATCTACGCATTCCCGCCATCTTAGAGCAAGTTCGAGTGTGCACAATGGTTAACTAAAGGTTGACCATTTTGACTCGAACCCAGGCTGGTCGACCATTGGTTGACTACTGTGGTCGACCGTTTGGAACCAGCCTCGAGCCCATGGTTTCTTCACTGGTCCCAACAGCATGTGACACTTTAGCGAAAAGGTGGAAGGTTGACTAGACTCGTTCGGGTGAGTACGTCACTGCGCATGTGCGTTGCTAGTCTGTGGTCGACCACTGCTGGTGGACTAAATGTGCGCACTCGAACTTGCTCTTAGAGGTGAACCGCTGATGAGGCAATAAACACGCGCTGATTTGTACGCGCGGCGCACAGGCTGACCAATGAACAACCTCCATTTGACCTCTAGGCGAGGGCGCCCTACTCGAATGACGTCATATGCACAAGGTATTTAATGACGGTGCCCCTCAAAAAATTGTTATGCCCTGCGAAGGCGCCACCGAAGGGGCATACTGTTTCCAACATAATGTCCTTCCGTGTGTGGGTGTGCGTGCGTTGTGTGTGCGTGTGTTTCGTCCGAGGACATTTAACAAAAGGGACAATAGGTCCTCACTAGTCGGTTCTTTGTTTTCAGGTGTCCTCACTAGCCATTTGTGTACAAAACCAAAAGGGATTGCTTCAATACAGGAACAACAGAAAGTACAATAGGTGGTCTTGCTGTACCTGCGTGTGTGGGGGACAGAAATATTCTTGCCACACCGCGGACTGGACCATTATACACCGACACGTTTATATAGTTGATCATGGCCATCATCTTGAAAACGTGTCCGACGTTCTCCTTCCTCACAAGATCCTTTGCAGAATGGAACAAACTAACTATTTGTATTTGTAAGGGTAAACTTCAAGCTATGGGTAACATCATCAGGGGGGGGGGGTTGTAAATCATTGCTGCTCAGTCACCTGAACGTGTACATCCCGATATGTTGAGATGGTGCAGTAATTCACCAGAACCAGAACCAGAACCATGGCAATGGTAGCCAGTATAATAACAAGTATTACAGTTAATAGTTTATAAGCACTTTGAAGGTTTGTTTCAGTAATCTAGAGGGCAAACGTAAGCAAACTACTCATAGCAATAGTAAACATGAGTTTTTATCTGTCAATTCCGGCAAACAAGCAGCAAGTTTCATAATTGTTACCTTGTGTTTTGGTTTGGTTGAAAAGGGGTTACTGATTGCGGCATATTCTGTTTACAGTTTATGTTTCCCAGATAAACAATGAAAAACAAAACATAAGTTGTCTTTCAACACTGCAAGAACTTGAACTTTTTTTCTAGGTTATTTCCTCCTGTCTGCGGCTCAGATAATTAAACAATCGTCTGTGGCTCTCAAATTGTAAACCCATTTCAGTCAGTTCTGGTTAACCGGCGCTCTACACAAACCATAATCAGAATGCATTTTGAATGGGTGACTCGTGGGTCATGTCATGGACGAGTTAGGATATACATGTACTTACAGTAACAAAAGAAAAACACATAATTATACATACCCACCATAAAGCCATTATACACTTTCGGTAAACAGTATTGTCCAAGTCCCACACTTCGTGTATCACAACTAATATATAAAATAACAAACCTGTGAGAATTTAGGTTCAATCAGTCATCGGAGTCGGGAGAAAATAACGGGAAAACCCATTCTTGTTTCCGCGCGTTTCGCCGTGTCATGACATGTGTTTAAAATAAATCCGTAATTCTCGCTATAACGAGAATTTATATTGTTTTAATGTTTTCTCAAAAAGTAAAGCATTTCATGGAACAATATTTCAAGAGAAGTCTTTCACCATTACCTTCTGTAAACCCTGTAAATTATTTGTAAATATGTGAACTTTTTTCTTTTCTTTTTTACCGAAAGAGTATAATGGCTTTAAATGTGACGAATGACGCAATGTGATTCTCTCATGCGTTAAGTAATTCATTGAAAAGTACCTCTCCTCAATTGAGGCATATGCGCACGCGAGAGGGGTAAAAATGTTTATGTGACACACAGCTTACGTCCTGTTAAAGTTTTGTTTTCTCGACAACGAAAATGGCGTCCTCACGCTTTGCACTCGATGCCATCTTGAAAACATCGTTGATGTACTTTATCCTGCTACGTATTGGAGTTGATTCTCGCACCGATGGTAAGTGAATTAACAATTATTAACTTCTTTGGAAGTTGGATTTGAAACTGTGCATGGTGTGGGTATAAAGAGGGGAGGTTTGCGCAGTGGTAGCACCAATTATATTACAGCTATCTGATAAATATCACTGTATTGGGGAGTGTCTGTCCTTACTTTAAGTTATCATTCATTATTGACAAAAGTCACTATTTTGATGCTTTTTCATAATTATGTGCTAGATCGTACTTTGAGATATACATTATAGATTATATGCTTTTGCGTTCTATTGGCAATCTTCCGTTCATGTTCCAATATGTACTCTGAAACCGAATTAGACGACGCTCTCCTGACCTCTTTGTTAAGATCCCCAGCGGAAGCTTCAGGAGGAAAATCTACCAAGTACCAAGTACCTTATATGCTTTTACATTTGCAAACAAAACTTACGCATAAAATATAAACTGAGTTCGCGATAATTTCACATAATCTTTGAAGTATAGATTATTCAAACTCGCCAGAACTAAAGAGTTTCAAATTAGTACATTATTACTTAAAGGCCCTGTGAAAACCTTTAATAATAATATACATAATAACAATTCTTATATAGCGCATTTCATAATAACCGTATCAATGCGCTTTACAATAGTGTCTTTGGTAATTGTCAAAGACCAGCTTTCTCACTTGGTGTATTTCCCAACATATGCAGTAAAATAACAAATCGGTGCAAATTTTGACCCAATTGGTCATCGAAGTTGCAAGAGAACAATACAAGAAAAAAACACCCTTGGTGCACAGATCCGTGTGCTTTCAGATGCCGAAAGAGGGCTTCAGGCCTGAAGTCTTTTAAAAATTTAAATGAGAACTTACCTCTTTCACAAAAGCTACGTTTCCCACAGAGGGAGCCGTTTTCTCACAATGTTTTATACTATCAACAGCTCTCCATTGCTCGTTACCAAGTTTTTTTATGCTAAAAAATATTTTTAATAATTACCCAAAGTTTCCAGGGGTCGATTTCACAAAGAGTTATAGGATTAGTCTTAACTTAAGACTAGTCCTAGCAGATATTACAAACTTAAGGCTAGTCCAGGCTAAGACGAGTAACTCGTCGTAACTCGAGATAAGACTAATTCAAACTCAATGTTAAATCCACCCCAGTGCCTTGAAAATGTTCACTTTTGAAATGTTCAAACATTTTGAAAACCCTAACTCTTTTACAGCCCACGAATGTTTCCGAACATGCGAGTGGCCACCGAACCCAATGATCTGTCGCTATGAGTTTACTGTGGAGTGGTATTACAGCATGTCTACATCGTGTTTCGACTGTCCGTACAACATGACCGACTGCACTAGACCGCACTGTATACCCATTAATGGAGTACCTCGTGGCATTGTCACAATCAACATGCAGTTTCCCGGACCGAGTATTCAAGTAGGAAATCTTAAATACACGAAATATATACATTTATTTTTAAATAAAATGTTATTATTTCTATAGTTTGTGGGTAAATAAAGACAACCCTAAAAGGGGGAACAGTATTGGAAACATTTCCGCATAGTTGGAATTGCAAATTTCCGGTTTGTACTTCTGAATTTCTTCAAAACAGTTAAATTATGCTCATATTTTTCTGTTCGTTTAAAGTTAACTTCCTTTAAAGACACGGGACACTATTGGAAATTGTCAATTGGTGTTTCTCAACATATGCATAAAATAACAAACCTGTGAAAATTTGAGCTCAATTGGTTGTCGAAGTTGCTAGATAACTATGGAAGAAAAAAACACCCTTGTCACACGAAGTTGTGTGCTTTCAGATGCTTGATTTCGAGACCTCAAATTCTACATCTGAGGTCTCGAAATCAAATTCGTTGAAAATTACTTTTTTCTCGAAAACTACATCACTTCAGAGGGAGCCGTTTCAATGTTTTATACTGTCAACCTCTACCCATTACTCGTTACCAAGTATAAGGTTTCATGCTTATAATTATTTTGAGTAATTACCAATAGTGTCCACTGCCTTTAAAAGGGACGGTTTTGTTTCTCTCATAAAATAACAGAGTGTATAATGTAGTGCATACTTACAGATGAAGGGAAATCTCATTAGATAGAGTTCTCATGTGAGTGGGAACAAAGAAGAAGTCTCTAATAGCTCACGTTAAAATGGTGTAAAAATAGCCACTGCATTTGATACCCTTTCGTGGAAAAAACTTTTCAACATTCTAAAAAAAAAACTAGGTCGGTACAACTCTTGCATTCATTTCCATTTCCGAGCAGCGTGGGGGGGGGGGTTAATATCTAGGGTGTATCAAAAGTTTGGAGAGATAGCGTTTAAATATATAAGCCAATTGAAATGCTGGTACCTCTACCAAAGGTTAAAGGTTTTACCAAAAGTAACTCTTCATTAAATTACAGGTGTGTGAGTTTGACACCATCGAGGTCAAAGTCAACAACGAAATGGTCAACGAAGAAAGTATCGCCATTCACTGGCACGGCATTCACCAACGAGGAACACCCTACATGGACGGTGTTCCGCTAGTCACACAATGTCCCATACCCTATCGCTCGAGCTTCACCTACCGTTTCCAAGCCGAAACGGTCGGTACTCATTTCTGGCATGCACACGGGCAAGCCCGTGCCAATGGTGCCGTGGGATCTCTTATCATACGGCAAGCCGCTGCTGCCGAAATACACAGCCAGCTGTACGATTATGATTTGCACGAACATGTGATAATCATGCAGGATTGGATCAATCAATTGATGATTGATAGATTCACCAAGATCTTCTATGGTGTCCTTGACCTGTTACCAGATTCTCTTTTGATCAATGGAAAAGGTAATGTTAATGGCGTGTCATAGGTAGTGCTTTCTGCTGTACCAGCCAAGCCTAGCCGTTTTGACTGAGAGGGGTGTAATTCTGTTCCAGCCTCAAATATTATAGGTGGCTGTGGCCCCTGGAAAAAGTAGCCCACACTTTGAAGTGGCCTCAGGCCTTGTGTGTCTGGCAACTTGCATAAAAAAAGTGCGTTTTTACTGTTTAAATGCAGTGGACACTATTGGTAATTACTCAAAATAATTATTGTCAAAAAACATTTCTTGATTACGAGTAATGGGGAGAGGTTGATAATATAAACCATTGTGAGAAACGGCTCCCTCTGAAGTGACGTAGTTTTCGAGAAAGAAGTAATTTTCCACGAATTTGATTTCAAGACCTGATTTCAAGAATTTGAGGTCTCGAAATCAAGCATCAGAAAGCACACAACCTCGTGTGACAAGGGTGTTTTTTTCATCATAATTATCTCGCAACTTCGACGACCGATTGAGCTCAAATTTTCACAGATTTGTTATTTTATGTATATGTTGAGACACACCAACTGTGAAGACTAGTCTTTGACAATTACCAATAACCAATAGTGTCCACTGCCTTTAAAATACCCGTATGGGGTTTTGTTTATTATTTTGTTTGTTATTTCTCTCTTTTCCTTAATGGGGTATTTCCTTAATTGTTACCAGTTGTTAGCTTGCTAATCACTGTCTAACTAATTTGTAATGCGCTTGTGTAAATTTTATGAAATGGGCGCAATATAAATCAATGGGCGCAATGTAAATCAATCAGAGCATTTTCCAATGTAGAACCAAACTTTTGGAATTCACTTTCGAGACCTCAGACGACAAAATATTGCACATTGGGCCTCGCACTCTCTTCCAGCAGAAACGTACAAATCCCAACAATTTGACAATGCTTTAACCTAAACCTCTCTCAGACCGGTGCCTTTGAATGTTTTCATTAAAGTGCGCCTTATAAATGCTGTATTATGATGTATTTATAAATTATAATTTTTATTTATTTATTAAAGGTAGATACCGCGAATTCATTGACGAGTCTTCCAACAACCAGAGCGTCTATACGCCCCGAGAGGTCTTCCACGTCCAGAGGGGCAAGAGATACAGATTCCGCACCATCAGCAATAACTTGATGGATTGCTTAGTGGAGGTGTCCATCGACCATCACAATCTGACCATCATCGCCAGCGATGGGGCTCCCCTTCAACCGGTCGAAGCCGGGGCGTACGATATGATAACCGGGGAGAAATTTGACTTTATCTTAGACGCCAGTGCCGAGATTGGAAAGTACTGGATGCGGATTAAGGGGCGTGGCTGCCCCGGCCCCGGCCCCGGATTCGAAGAACTGGCTCTTCTCGTCTATGAGGGAGCAGCGGGCCTACCTGACCCACCGGAAATAGAACAGACTAATCCATTAGAAGTCATAGTGAACCCTTTCAATAGGAAGAGCTCTGAGTTCGTGAAGAATATCATCGACTTAAGCGCAGCAGGTAAGCACCTAGACTTGATTCAAGTCCCGCAGCAAACAACTCGTATAGCATTGCGCTCTCGACGTCAAAAAACAACAACACAAAACACAAAACAAAAGGTTTCTGGCGATTGCACGGGATTGGTCAAGTCTAGTAAGCATCTAGAATTGTGTACATTATAGTATCAACTGCATCAAAAGCCCTTTTCACACGAGAGCCGAAGACCAACGTCCCTTGTTGTGGGCGCCAGTCGTCTGTCACAAAGGTTGTTTGCGATTTCATGACCAACATTCACACGACCACGCACATTGCGTTCCCGACGTCCCTTGTTTATGCGAGATCGCACTGTGGGTTGTTTATCAGTTCGCTGGTGCTCTGTCAGTGTCCCGTGCAATGTCATGTGTTTGCTTTAGGTTACCATCGATCATTTTTTGGCGCACCAATGTGTTTTCCAGGCATAAGAATCTTCCGGATTTTTCACCTTAAAATAATGTGTTCTCCGAGTTCATTCAGTGTAAATTTAAATTAAAAAACGAGAGATAAGCGAGAGGGTTTGCGTCCACACCACTATTTTTTGCGTGCTTTAAAAGACGCTCAGAGTGTTTCACGATCGGATTCAACCCTTGCTAGATGTTGACGTCGGCAGAGTATGCATGTGTGGAGAATTTGCGGCGAAATACATGTACTTCAATTGTACAGCGATTGATCACAACCAAATTCTTACTACCTCCTGTAATAGAGTAAGGAAAAGTCCTACTTGTGTTTTGTATGTGCAGTGCACGCGATGTGTATGCTTTCGTTGAACATCAAAAGGACTGACTGTCAAGTCTATCTGCACACGTGTGTTTACAGATTTTCTTTCCCGTTTTTGATGCAATCAAAATGACACTGGGTAGTCGTTACATGTTTTGCAACGTCAAGCCGTTTGGATATCAAAGAAATTGACAAAATGATAACAAATAAACGATTTCTCAGCGTCCCGACTCCAAAGATGAATGTATCCGAAAGCATTTTATTTGAAATTGCAAGCGGAAAGGCCAGATTCAAGGCTTTCTTGATCGGAAGCTTCTTGGTCATAGAAACAAACTTTGACTTTGAGGAAAGCATAAAATAAACTAATTTTCAATTTGTGCTGCCGACACCATTTTGTTGGATGTGGAATATATGAACTTTCTCCATCAGGTAATGACGTGTACTGCTTAAAAGTTTGTGCGTAAAGAAACCCCATGGTTTGTGCATGCATGATCGTTGTGCGATCACCGAGGACCTTTGTAATCTACTGTGTGTCGTTTCACACGAGTGATCCGGCGATTCTAAACAGGGTTGCGATTTTTTGGAGGAGGTCTTGATCCCGGTTGTTTATTACGCGGGTCCCTGGCGATTTCATCACTCGGATTCATTTCACACGACGCAAATTTGTGATTATATAACGGGAATGCGATTTCGTTCCCAACGACCATGGTTTAGAAAGCTCGTGTGAAACGGGCTATAGAGGTGCCATCTTAAGAAGGCATCTTTAAACGCTTTGTACACCTTTAGTTTTTAGAACAGTTAGATTTTTAGAACCGCGTATAACAAAAGACAGTGACATGACGCGACAGACTGTAAAAAGCATACACAACTACAAAAGACCCATACATCACACTGCATAGGCTCAGAGCACATGACCAAAAGGGCAGAGAAGCAAAGACTGTGGAAAGGGGATTAACTACTTGAAAGGAAGGACAGTTTGAGTTCATCAAATGAAATAAGGGGTTGGTAACGGCCGAGTCACTAATCGCTGGTGAAAAGGTATTCCAAAGTCGAAAGTCAAAGTCGGGGAAAACTACGAGAGGGTGAGTGAAACAAAGATATTATTGTCTTTTCTTGTCAAGTGAACGGCACTGAGCAAGTTCCTGTTCCAGAGGCAGATGAAACTCACTACATGGTTGCTGATCTTGAACTGGTCAACAATAACGACTACAACCATCCCGTGTACAATCCAGCCTTCGGGGTCAAAGGTGACCTTTCAACCTATAAAGGAGTCCCATCACCGCAGATAAACCACGTTTCGTTCAAGCTTCCATCATCGCCGCTTCTCACCCAGTACCAAGATTTGTCTGAATTTGAAATGTGCAGCACGAAGAGTGTGTTGGCGCATCATCAGGAACGCTGTGAGAATGAGCACTGTCAGTGTACACAGGTTCTTCATGTCGAGCTCGGGAAGGTATGTTAGCAACACCAGGTGCCGATCTCTCAAAGATCTAAGAATGATCTTAACTGCAAATGAAATGTAGTTGCTAAGTAAAGTGTGATGTCACAATACAAATCACTATGGTGATACTTAATTGTCTTGCGATGAATTTTATTGCTTTGTGAATTCGGCCCCTGTTAATACCGCCCGCAATAATTATATATTTTTGTTTTCCCGCCCAGCTGTGGCAGAACCAACTGTGGGTAGTTTGCGAGTGATTTCATAAAAAAAAAAAAAAAATGAAAGTTATGATTGCATGTTTAAGTGTTGAACGCTGAAAGAATCGCCTTTCACCATATATTCCTTGCGATATAGCCAGCGATGCTGACAGCGCAAAACAATCACAACATGCATTATCTTTCCCATGACGAAATCCCCCGCAAACAGCGCCCCCTGTTGGTGATGCAACAACTGAGCAGAACAAAAAATCTCGTCCCAACGTTTTTCTATGATTTGTATTCCGAATGTAATAAGTACGATTCTTTCCTTTTTCTATAGGTTGTTGAAATAGTACTTGTTGACCAGGGTAATTTTAAATTGGCTCATGCGATGCACATTCACGGCTATAGATTCCAAGTATTGGCCCAAGGTAAGCTGGGAGAGAAGACGACACTTGACGAGGTCAAGCGACAAGATAAAGCAGGTATCCACATTTTTTTACTTAGTACGTCATTTGGTTTTATGACATTAAAGGGACACGTTGCCTTGGATCGGGCGAGTTAGTCTATGAAAATCATTTGAAACCGTTTTTATAGAATGCATAATATTATTGTTGGAAAGACGTTTTAAAAGTAAAATTTATATCCACACACAAAATGCCTCAAAAATGCACTAATTTCCTTATACGTCGTGAACTAACACGGCACGCATTTTTGTGAAGTTTTTGATTCGACAAAATGGCCGACCGTGTTAGTTCGCAAAGTAAAACGAAAACCATGCAACTTCGAGGCATATTTGTGTGGATTCGTATATTCTACTTTTAAAACATCTTTATAACCATACGCATTTTATAACAAACGGTTACAAACGCTTTTCATGGACCAACTCGCCCGATCCAAAGCAACATGTCCCTTTGTACAGGCAAATTGTACTTCTGGTAATGGTCAAATACCAGTATCCTCATTTTACTGTTTCCAAACATTTACAATGCGTTGCTATAATTACTGCACTAAAACAAATTGTTTGTAGTTTTCTTTCCCTCTCCTTGAAAATAATGTATACTAACTTAAGATCGAGTTGACTCAGATTGATTTCCTTTTATTTCAGGCAACATCACTCGCCGCACTCATAATGTACCCCACAAGGACACAGTATTCCCGACATATGGTGGGTACGTCATTGTACGTTTCGTGGCAGATAACCCGGGATGGTGGCTGTTTCATTGTCATGTATCACCCCACCTCACGGTACGTATGTTTTGAAAAAATATTTTAGACTGGTAGACAGGCACTGGTCTAACGCGTCCAATGATGTCATTGGATAACAACAACAAAATTGGATAAACGTGCTGTGACGTAAGCTTTTCATATATGGTTTTTTTTATTGGTCTGAGGTAATGTTTGTCAGCTTCACTTTCGGTTGGCTGCATGCACGCTGTGTGCATAATGTTTGTATGCACATACATGTACTGCGATCTTCAAATAAATCCCTTCTCACTCCCCCAATTTCAAAGCCAAGGCGTACGGTTCCCGCTCTTTGCAATATGCAGCAGTTCAGTTATGGAACAGTCTACCAGAGGTTGTCAAATAGGCTGAGACATAGGAACAGTTCAAAACCCTCTGGTGATGCTAACTTGCTTGCCTGTGGAACGGCCTCTAAGGGTTAGAGGCAAGTTGCCTCTAACCCTTAGATCACAACCTGACACTTTCTTTATTCAAATCCAAACTCAAAACTTACCTCTTCAGTCAAGCCTACCATTATATTTCCCTTGGTCTTATAGCGCAGGGAATACTTTGTTCTAGCATGGAGGTAGAAATATTTCTACCTCGAGTCCATAGTTCTAGATACAAGCGCTTTAAAGATGTATTTAAATTTATTTATGTATTTTTATCAGGCTGGCATGGCGATGGTTATTCGAGTTGGTTCGGATAAAGACCTACCACCAGTTCCACGTAATTTCCCTCGATGTGGCGGTGACTGGCACCAAGATGATATCGGGTCCACTGTTCCTATTAAACCTGCCCCCACTCCGAATTCTGCTGGTTACAATGGAAGATACCCGATGTTGTCACTCGCTGTGGGAGGCTGTGTTGTGTCTACCATTATCGGGATGTTGGTTTAAAGACAGTGTACACTATTGGTAATTGTCAAAGATCAGTCTTCTCACTTGGTGTATCTCAACATATGCATAAAATAACAAACCTGTGAAAATTTGAGCTCGATCGGTCGTCGGAGTTGCAAGATGTCTATGAAAGAAAAAAAACACCCTTGTCACACAAAGTTGAGTGCGTTTAGATGATTTCGAGACCTCAAGTTCTAAAATTGAGGTCTCGAAATCAAATTCGTGGAAAATTACTCCTTTCTCCAAAACTAGGTCACTTCAGAGGGAGCTGTTTCTCACAATGTTTTATACCATCAACCTCTCCCCATTACTCGTTACAAAGTAAGGTTTTATGCCAATAATTATTTTGAGTAATTACCAATAGTGTCCATTGCCTTTAACTGTGCTCCAATGTGTCCCTACCTGTTTCATGGACCCAAATTTCATAAAGCTGTTAAAGGCAGTGGACACTATTGGTAATTAAAACCTCACTTGTTGACGAGTAGTTGGGAGAGGTTGATAGTGAAGAAACGTAGTTTTCGAGAAAAAAGTTATTTTCCACGACTTTGATTTCGAGACCTCAGACTTAGATTTTGAGGTCTCAAAATAATATTAAGCATCTGATGAAAGCACACAAGTTCGTGTGACAAGGGTGTTTTTTTTCTTCCATTATTCTCTCGCAACCCCGACGACCAATATTGAGCTGAAATTTTCACATGTTTTTTATTTTGTGCATAATTATGTTGAGATGCACCAATTGAGAAGACTGATCTTTGACAATTACCAATAGTGTCCAGTGTCTTTAAACAGAAATTACTGCTTAGCAAGTTTATATGCTACGCAAAAAATGGGTGTGGCACCACAGTCACAGCATTGGACGGTTGATGTACTTTTGGCTAGTAACCAGTTTCTGCTAAGATTAGTCTGTGCTTAGCAAGTTGTTGCTCCTTACAGGCTTTAAGAAACTGGATGGGTTTAAAGGACAGTTGTTTCGTTTTTGATAATGTGTGTAGGTGTCTTTGGTGTGATTATCATCGTGTAATCGTGGGTAATCGTTTTTAAAAAATAAAGGCATTTGGTACAGACAAGACACAAGCGTCCACGGATTAACATTAGTACCACGGTTTGAAGATAATGACGGAATATAATATGCTAAAGCTGAGACGATTTTTTTCACTTTTTCTTCTTCTCATTAATTTCTCAAAAACTTCAGCACCTCAGCAAGTAATATTTTAAGGGAAGCATTCTTCTACCATTATCTTCAAACTGTGAAGTTTTATGTAAATCTGTGGACAATGTGTTTTGTGTTACGAACGGTACCCAGACCCTTTAACTGTTCTCCAATGTGCCCCATCTCCTCTCTGATATGTTCGAATTAAGTAGTTAGCATATGGGAATAAAAAATTGTTGTGTTTTTTTAGTATAAAATAATATTAAAATAGCAACAATACGTTTTGAGAAATGCTCTAAACTATTTTTCATAATAATATTGTTTGATAAGAGGTTCATAAAATGTCTCGCGGGAGGTTCAAATTAATGTTCAGGGCCCAAACTCATAGAGCTGCTAAGAATAACGAATGTATGCTTGCCAGAATGAGATTACCAGCTAAAATAACATTTTATGTGTACAAAATGTAACTGGCATCCTGCTTAGTTGCGCTTAGCAGACATTATTATGTTAAAGACACTGGACACTATTGGTAGTTGTCAAAGACCAGTCATCTCACTTAGTGTATCTTAACATGCATAATATAATAACAAGCCTGTGAGAATTTGAGCTCTCGTCGATCGAAGTTGCGAGATAATAATGAAAGATAAAAACACCCTTGTCACACGCAGTTGTGTGCTTTCATATGCTTGATTTCGAGACCTCAATTCTAAATTTTGAGGTCTCGGAATCAAATTCGTGGAAAATTACTTCTTTCTCGGAAACTACGTTACTTCAGAGGGAACCATTTCTCACAATGTTTTATACTATCATCCTCTCCCAATTACTCGTAATCAAGTAAGGTTTATGCTAATAATTATTTTGAGCAATTACCAAAAGTGTCCAGTGCCTTTAAAGGCAGTGGACACTATTGGTAATTACTCAAAATAATTATTGGCATAAAACCTTTCTTGGTGACGAGTAATTGGGAGAGGTTGGTGGTATAAAACATTGTGAGAAACGGCTCCCTCTGAAGTGCCATAGTTTTTGAGAAAGAAGTAATTTTTCACGAATTTGATTTCGAGACCTCAGATTTAGAACTTGAGGTCTCGAAATCAACCATCTAAACGCACACAACTTCGTGTGACAAGGGTTATTTTTCTTTCATTATTATCTTGCCACTTCGATGACCGATTGAGCTCAAATTTTCACAGGTTTGTTATTTTATGCATAAATGTTGAGATACACCAACTGTGAAGGCTAGTCTTTGACAATTACCAAGAGGGTCCACTGCCTTTAAGCAATGTGTGATGCTTAAAGACACTGGACACTATCGGTAATTGCCAAAGACCAGTGTTCTCACTTGGTGTATCCCAACATTATGCACAAAATATTAAACCCGTGAAAATTTGAAATCAATTGGTCGTCGAAGTTGCGAGATTGTCACACGAAGTTGTGTGCTTTCAGATGCTTGATGTCGAGACCTCAAAATCAAAGTCTGACTAGGTCTCGAAATCAAATTCAAATAATTTTTAGTGGAAAATTACTTCTTTCTCGCAATACGTTACTTCAGGGGGAGCCGTTTCTCACAATGTTTTTTACTATCAACAGCTGTCCATTGCTCCATATCAAGTCTTTTTTGTAGGCTAACAGTTATTTTGAATAATTTAAATAATCTCTACTTACAGAACAGTGACGTATCGGCATGGTTGTAGTCGGCGCAAACGTCATTTAAGATATTTTGTAGTTGATACATTTTGCGAATAGTTTCTTAAGCCCATGCTACAGCTGACAGCATTTCTGAGTTGCTACTATAACTTGTATTATATAGACGTTTGGATGCTGAATTATTAAAACAGGATTAACAACCAAACTTCCACCTGTTGCATTTTGGTTGTCATTGGTATTCCGCTGTCGTTTGCTTATCCTCGGAAAGTTGGTTTGTAATCCTGTTTTTATGAAAAGAAAGAAATTTCATGCTTAGCAAATTGTTGTGCTTAGCAGCTCTATGAAATAGGGCCCAGGGCGTAAACCCTTATCCTAAACCCTCGGGTCTACAGGTCTGTTAGGCCTCGCCAATGTACAATAATTTTACGGGGACAGGGTTTTATCACATCAGATTTTCATGAATCAACTATTATTATGTCCATGAAGTGAACAAAGCCTACACCGGGATCCGTTGCCTTGATGATACAGAATGGTAGGCCGAGCGTTGTCGCACTTGGACTTGAATCACTTTTTTCCTCTAAGACCTTTCTTTGCAACGTCACAGCTCGAGTTTTTGCCAACCCAGATTGGAAAACTATGGAAAGCCACTTAAGTGCAAATCAAGAAAAGGTCGCTATTTTTGGTAACAATGTTACCCAAAAAAATTTTGATTTTGTTTAAAACAAAACAACTTATCATGCGAGGTATTTTATTTGATTGAAAATTTGCAGAAAATGTTGATTTTTGTTAAACATTTGTTTTTACGATTTAGTGTTTACTAACATTCAGCCGACCATGCCAACCAAGGCGGTTTGTTTATCAACAAAAGAAAGGTCTATTCCAGCTCGCCCCAAAAACTTCTTGAAAATCATGAACAGCGCCACCGCTTGACTCAATTCAAGTTAGTGATCCCGCCATTCAACAACCAGTCAGACAGTGTTCATTTTGTACGCGCACATCATATCATACTGCAGCAGTGAATGGAAGTGGGCTGTGATGTGGCCCAACCACTGACTGACCCTCTCTCTACCACACAAGGAACTTTGAAGGTGGGTGTTTTTTGTTCTACTTTCTTAACAGTAAGCCATATTATCTTGAGACCTATGTGTCAATGATGAGAGAGGGGATACTAAAATATACCTCATGAACTAAATCGACTGTGGTAATCTTTCTTTTTGTAATTGTATGATGACCCAATTAATTTTGTTTTGACTGACTAACAAATCCTCGCTGTAGCGCTGTGTCTGTAAATAAATTGGTTCAACTTACTCTATGGTTCAACCATGGAGGTGAACCATGGAGGGGGAGGACCAATTTCCTACCTCTTTTACATGATCACGATATGCCGTCGGCAGGAGGGTTACGTTATGGCAACTACAATTTCATAATATTTAATTAAGTGCTTCAAACATTATCCCCCCCCCCCCCACTCCCCCCCCCCCCCCTGGACCTGGCATGCCTAGACCCGATACGTTGTGGCCAAATCCTCGCTGTGTGTGTCTGTAAATGAATTGGTTGAACCACCATGGACTCGCGGAGGGAGGACCAATTTCCTACGGATTCAGTAGCTAGCCTTGGCCACACAAGTGGGGCTACCTCAGTACATCATCCATGTACATTTCCACACTTTTCAGGACAAGCAAACAATAGCTGAATACCAGTAAGACTAAGAGAGCAACATGCAACAAATGGAAATTGGTGGTAGTCCTGTTTAATAAATAAACCATAAATTATTTTATCAATGAAGAAATTCCATGCTATAAAGCAAATTGTTGTGCTGTGCAGCTCTATGAAATTGAGCCCTGGTATGTAAAATTTACACACTTAAATCAATCAATCACAAGAAAAATATCTGCGCTCACAGTGTACCCATTACTCTTTGGTGATGATGTGGAAGCAATTAATTGAGTGTCTTGCTCACACTTTGATAACTCAGCCACCAGAACTTGAATCTGATGCACTAAGGCCAAGTTAAAAAAAACATGTTTCGCGTCCCCGCCCGCTTCCTTTTTACAGGCCGCCTCCTTTTTTATTTTATTTTTTATTATTTTATTTTTTTATGCACATTTTTATTTTATTAATTTTTTTTTTTTTAAATAGGGTTATTTTAAATGATCTCAGCAAAAACAATCTGAATGTCTTCTCTGAATGCCTCGACTAAATTGTTTCATTTATGTTTTGTGTATTTCAGCAGTAGAAAAAACAATGGATATTTGACATTTTAACAAAGAATGGCGGCCATCTTGAAATAAAAAATAAAAAGCCCCTCTTCCTTTTTTTTTTGAAAAAACCCGGACGTGAAACATGTTTTTTTTTTACTCGGCCTAAACCATGGAGGTAGAACCATTGGCCATTTGGGGTTGAATTGGACGCTAGTTAACCACTGGCCTATGACTGGCACAGTTATTGTTTACAACATTCTAAACACACCCCTGATGTTATGGACAGCTACCAATCCGCACCTCATTATCTTCAAGAACTCCTTCATCCATATGTACCTCATCAGACCCTCCGCTCCAGCTCTACCTCTCAACTAGTCCCATACATAACTCGCACAAAGTCATTATGGCCACCGCTCATTCTCTTATTCTTTACCCTCACTCTGGAACAACTTGCCGCACAACATCAGAACTGCTCCAAACGAGAACATTTTCAAGCGTCTGCTGAAAACTTACCTGTTTACTCATTAATTTTTTTTAAGCGCTTCGGGACTGTTGTGTGAAGCGCTATATAAGTGCCGTTCATTATTAATATTATTATTATTATTATTATTATTATTATTATTATTATTATTATTATTATTATTATTATTATTATTATTATTATTATTATTATTATTATTATTATTATTATTATTAGAGGATTTTTGTACCACCAGTATTGAAGTTTCAGTCTTATTCTTTTAACTTTTTTACACAGCAACTTCCATTTCCTGTTTACAAAAAGAAGAGAAGAATGTAAAGTAAGTCTTCTGAAGAACTGTGATGTGAAAGTTCAGTCGGAGTGAAGCAATAAGATCATCCCACCATGTCAAGCAATGTCAAGAAACTCGCCAAGACACGGCGCATCAGTCGCAGTAGTATGTCAGCATCCGTCTTGATCAAAGAACGCTGGCGCTCAACATCCGAACGTCTCTCGGAGGCTGCCGAGCTTGTGTCAGCATTCATCAATAGAAACACATACACCGCGGCTACTTTCCTCGGACTGGGTAAATTCGTTGATACCCCGCACACTGAAGAGATGGTGGTGCAGCAGACAAGAGTGTTGTGCCGCGACTATATCTTTGCTAAACTCCGAGAGCGTTCTCTTCTTAAACACGATATCTACCCTCCCGGCCTGGAAGCGAAGGATGTCGTCTCTGCCTGCCACCCGAGGGGGCACAGTGTTTCCTGCGGGGCGTGCGACGTTTCCCGAGAGCTCGTCTCCATCACTCAAGAGTTCGACAAGATGTATCCGTACCTCTTCCGAGATGTCTGTACCTACTTACGCATTAATTTCCAGACGGGCACACAGCTTCAAACGGTCTTTGTAGCGGTTGCCGCTGAACTTTTTAGACGTAACATCACATGGGCGCGGGTAGTGGCACTGTTTGCCTTTGCTGGGGCACTGGTTGTGGAATGCGTTGAGAATGGTCATGTGAGCTATGCTAACGTGGTCGTCGACTCGATGCAGAAGTTCACACGCCGGAGATTGGCAGCCTGGATTGTCAAGCAAGGAGGATGGGTAAGTACAAATATCAATGTCTTAAAATGCTTCAAAGGCCCAGCTCACACTTCCTGTAACAGTCTTGGTTAAACTGTGCTCAACTCCTGCGAAACATTCTTAAGCCATAAGTTGTAGAATTTCACTTCGCATCTGCATATGCAAGAAGTATAAACCGGGCAACAATTTGTCATTAGCAGACTGCATTCTTGAAGGGGCGTAGTAATTTTCCTCTGGCAGGGGCACTCTATGTACATGTAAGAGGAAAATTTGTATCGGGACTTTTGAAAGGGCATCACAACAAAAGCATGGGGCAACATGGCAATTACTCTGGGTGCAATAGGTTAATTTGAGGTCTGCATCAGGTTAGACGATATAGTACAACTAACAACTAACAACAAAACATCATTAATTATGAACACAAGTTTTTGTATGTATGACCCACTAAACCATCATTGTGCTTTAAAAAACACATCCAAAATTTTGAATTCGATTCTGAATTCTTAGCGGTTACACAATTAGTGTGCCCCATTCCTAGTTTTTACCAACTCTTGAACCGTGCAAGTTCTGACAAGTACAGAAGCATCCGTACGCTTCGTTTTTGAAAGGGCAAGGGCACCAAGGCATTTTCTCCTTAGTAAAGGGCACCCTATGATGAGTAAATTGTAAATTTCTACTAGAGTATTTTAAGGGTACCAAGGCATTGAACAGGGGCAACGGAGGCAATCGACTTCGTTGCCTCCATGAAGTATCAGGCCTGGAAACATTGCTGACTTTAAGTCTTGAACACAAATCTAACACTACACAATGTGTCTTATTGATAATTGATTCATAATCACATAATTTTTGTTTAATTCTTTTGCAGCCTGCCTTGGTTCATCACATCCAGAGTTACCGAGTGTCATCGGCAAAACTCTGGTTCCTCACCATCGTTGGAGCAGCTACTGGAATAGCTGTCTCACTGGGCTTCCCTTAACGGTACTTACCCGACCCATCAAAATCAAGCAGCTACTGGAATAGCTGTCTCACTGGGCTACCCTTACCGGTACTTACCCGACCCATTAAAATCAAGCAGCTACTGGAATAGCTGTCTCACTGGGCTACCCTTACCGGTAACCACCTAAATCCATCAAAATCAAGCAGCTACTGGAATAGCTGTCTCACTGGGCTTCCCTTAACGGTACTTACCCGACCCATTAAAATCAAGCAGCTACTGGAATAGCTGTCTCACTGGGCTACCCTTACCGGTAACCACCTAAATCCATCAAAATCAAGCAGCTACTGGAATAGCTGTCTCACTGGGCTTCCCTTAACGATACTTACATGACCCATCAAAATCAAGCAGCTACTGGATTAGCTGTCTCACTGGGCTTCCCTTAACGGTACTTACCCGACCCATCAAAATCAAGCAGCTACTGGAACAGCTGTCTCACTGGGCTTCCCTTAAAGGCAGTGGTAGCATAAAACTTACTTGGTAACGAGTAATAGAGAGAGGTTAGTGGTATGCAACATTGTGAGAAACGGCTCCCTCTGAAGTGGAGTAGTTTTTGAGAAAGAAGTAATTTTCCACGAGTTTGATTTCGAGACCTCAAGTTTAGAATTTGAGGTATGGAATCAAGCATCTGAAAGCACACAACTTTGTGTGACAAGGGTATTTTTTCTTTCATTATTATCTCGCAACCTCGATGACCGATTGAGCTCAAATTTTCACAGGTTTATTATTTTATGCATGATGAGATACACCAAGTGAGAAGACAATTACCAATAGTGTCTACATGTACTGCCTTTAACACTAACCACCTTAATCCATCAAAACCAAGCAGCTACTGGAATAGCTGTCTCACTGGGCTTCCCTTAACGCTAACCTCCTAAATCCATCAAAATCAAGCAGCTACTGGTCTAGCTGTCTCAAAGAGCTTCCCTTGACGTTAACTGCCTAAATCCATCAAAATCAAGCAGCTACTGGACAGCTTTCTCACTTGGCTTCCCTTACACTAACCACCTAAATCCATCAAAATCATGCAGTACTGGCATTCATGTACATGAAGCTATCTAACTGGGGTTCCCTTGCGACCACTCAAACCTGTCAAAGTCACGCAGTAACGTCTAGCCTAGCGGTCTCACTGAGCCCCTCTTGGTTCTAACCACCTCACCCCTATCAAAATCAAGCAGTAACGACTAGGCCTACATGTAGCTGTCTCACTGGGCTTCTCTTAATGACCACTCAAACCCGTCAACATCAAACTGGCATTTGTAGGTTTCTCATAGGGCTCCCCGACCCCCCCCCCCCCCTCCCCAAAAAAGGGTCCCCAAAAGTCCTCTGCAACTCATATAAACTCTCACCAGAGACCATTTTTTCTTAAAGCTGTTCAGCAACTAAGCAAAGCAAATATTGTTCTGCTTGTTAAAACCAACAAGAAACCAGTGACAAACTAATTATGTGTACATTATACATGGTATGGTGACCAGGTGACTGGAGACCTTATTCTGCTAGGCAATAGTTATGTGCTAAGTAACCTTTTGTGCTTTAAAGTCAAATCAAATCATACGATAAACGTGTATACAAAACTAAGAAAAAATCTTGTGATTGTTCATTTAAAGATGGGCTAGGCCATTTATGCCATCAAAAAACACCACCTTAAGAAAATCTAAAGTTGAGAATTGTTTTATGGCGCTGCATGAAATAGAAAACTAGAATAAATGCATTAGTAACAAGCAAGGCACCTACTCCTTTTCCTTGTTTATCGGACAAAAACTTAATATCTATTGATAATTTCAAGGAAGTACTTGGCCAGATTTTACTAAGCCGCTCACCATAAAACATAAACTTGAGTTAAAGTGCCGAGGATAAATTGTCATCTTTGAGAGGGCAAGGGGCATTTTCTTTATTGCAAGGGGTGCTTCCGCTAGAACATTGTAATGTCGATGGGAAACTTGTGAAGGGGTGCTAAAGCCAAGACATGGGGCAGAAGAGGCCACAGCCTCCATGGCTTCTGTTTTTCCATGACTGGGCAAAAAGAAAGTTTGATTGTTCATGTACATGCTCTGTGATTCACTGTAAGATGAGAGTATTTTAGCAGGTTAGTTACATGTACAGTGCCTTTTGCAATATGCATTGCAGCAACTATTTTGATGTTTCAACTTTCATTGTCTTTAGGTAAACTATAGTGATATGCAGTCAACACTGTAGCATTTTCATGCAATTAGCAGGGTGCATATACTTATGTAGAGAACACCTTACAAGGCTTTAGTGTGTGTTACCAAGTTATTTACATCAGAGTTAAAGACAGTGGAGACTATTGATAAATGTCAAAGACCAGTCTTCTCACTTGGTGTATCTCAACATTGCATAAAATAACAAACCTGTGAAATTTTCAGCTTGATTGGTCATCGGAGTTGCGAGATAACTATGAAAGAAAAAAACACCCTTGTCACACGAAGTTGTGTGCTTTCAGATGCTTGATTTCGAGACCTCAAATTCTAAACTTGAGGTCTCGAAATCAAATTCGTGGAAAAATATTTCTTTCTCGAAAAATACGTCACTTCAGAGGGAGTCGTTTCTCACAATGTTTTATACTATCAACCTCTCCCCATTACTCATAATCAAGAAAGGTTTTATGATAAAAATTATTTTGAGTAATTACCAATAGTGTCCACTGCCTTTAAAATGTAGTGTATACCAGGAAGCATATATCTTTTTACACCGCATCTAAGGGTTTTGTACTGTGACACTGTCTGTCTGTCTCTAGTGAAGCCTAGGTTGCAATGCTTTTTGAAATACATGTAATCCTCCAAATCCTCCAGTGGGGGAGTCGTGCATAACATCATTACAATATTATTATATGTAATTCAGAATTTCTTTTCCTTTTTGAAGTTATCTTCTAGAAGGGAACATGATGTGCAATTATGGTGTCATTATGACTATACAGTAGTCTCGTCTCAAGACAGAAATTGGTAGTGTTACAGTGCAAAACCCCTTGCTGCAGTGCCTTAAAAAATACGCAACAATTTAGACTTAATTTTGGTGGTGAACTCTGAATGCTCATATTGTGAAGAAGTAAATGCCATTTTGTTATTAGCAATGGAAATATTTTGTGTAGCATTTTGCTCTTACTATCAACGGGAAATCATTCACTGGATATTTTGGCTATTGTTTAATAAATTTAAAACTATTCTTCAGAAATTATAATGGTTTACATAAATTATTGCAGGTGTACTCTCTTTTACAGTCAATAGCCAAAGGTTTATATTTTCCGAATATCCCTTTTATACAACTTTTGTAAACTGATTTTCAAACAGTAAAGTTTTGTAGATCTTTTCAGAGTATTTTATTGCATGGTAGCTTATGTAAGTCCGTATCGGACATGGTGGCTTATCTGCTTGGTGTTTATTTTCACTTTGTGGGAGTTTTTCAAGTTTCCTAGTCTGGAAGATCATGTAATCAAACAATGGTGCCTTCTCTTGAAAACCCCATAATAATTATTAGTTTTGATTTTACCCTTGTACACCCATGTGTGTTAGCACTGTATGTACATGTGTGTGTATACTTAGTACATTCCCAGAGTTCTGTGACAACAATCACCTGTAGGCATATTACTCGGGTGGGATTCGAACCTATTACCTTTGCAATTCCAGAGCAGTGTCTTACCAACTAGACTACCGAGATTACCAGGTAGATAGAGGCAGTGCGTATTAGCAACATCTAGTAATAGTTCTTACTCAAAAGTGGTCTGCAGTGTGGTGTACACATCATCCATACAAATAAGAAATCTCTGGACAGTTATTTTAATTATCTCAACAGTTAAACTGATCTTTCTGAGCTTTATTCAACTCTTGTAGAAACAAAATATCACAAAGGATCATTATTTTCAAAGTATACGCATAATATATTTGATTTCAATTGTTATAATAACCTTGGGATCCATTGTTGACAAATAATTTCTGAATATTTCAAATATTGAGTACTGAATGATACTGAATTTATAATAAAAATGTAGCACTTGGTGTAAACAAATTATTGTATAAATTTATTTTGATAAACAAACATGTAATGTAAATAACTTTTGTAAAAATGTAAAGAAACCACTTTTACAACTTCCACCCTTGCTTAGGTTCTGAGTGCACTTATCGTCCATTTTCTATGATATTCTCAAATAAACAAAGGGTTTGTCACTCTTGGCAAGACAACATCTGATTTTGATCTCTGTTTATTTCCTGAAGTCTATTATTAGAAGGCCATTGGTGTCTTTTTCCTGAATGTGGGCAGGAAATGGTTTCAAGACAATAACAACCTCGCATGTTATGTGCTTTCATCAGTGGAACATTATAGGGTTTCCCTTTACGCCCATAACATTAAATCACTCGTTCCTCATCAGCGCCTGCATGTGTTTTTGGCACCGCAACATTTCCTGATTTGTAGGAATTTCATTATTTTGAAGGAAAACGATGAAAATTCGACATACGCTATTCCCAAGCTAAAAGGTTCCATTCCGGGTTGCATGGTCCATGTTTGACAACAACATAACGTGGCGTTTCTGATCAACAGAGTATGGGTTGAAGACCTATGCTCAATTTCAAAGAGTTGCTTAAGCATAAAATGTTGCCAAGCACAAAGCTATGCTTACCAGAATAATGTTACCAGCCAAACTACCATGTCACATTGCTCATTTCTGCTAAGCAGAAAACTGTTAAGCAATATTTTTTTGCTTAGCAGCTCTATGAAATTGGGCCCAGGTCTCAACACTTAATCATTACTCGGGTACCATTTATATGGAAGATATAAATAGTCCACACTGTGTTCAAACCCTGTGGTTCTGTATTTCTGGTGATGCACAGTCTGACAACATCTTAAACTCAAGCCGGATATTAGGTCCTTTGAAAAAAAAGTAGGAATACATGTACTTGAGTTAACTTGACAGCATGGCAGCACTTCTGCCAAGGCCAACAGTGAAAGAGTTTCTTGAATGCAACAAACTCATCAGCTCTTCTTGATGTGCTTGACGATGTGTGCCTTAAGTTTGGGAATGTTTCCCAGCTCCAGCTTGCATACGTGGCATCTACAAACACAAAGATCAAAAAAGAAAAATATTTAGACATCGAAAAAATAATTTCAATCAAGTTAATCTTAAGCTAAATGAATATGTAGGGTCTTGGGAAGGGCAGTGCTGTAATCAAATAAGCATCATATGAACGTGTACAATACTCCTGCTAAGACAAAAGCATTCGATGTAAATTTCTTAGGGTGGTTCATAATACTATGGCGTGTTTATTGACAAGTAGAGGCCATTGCAGATTATCGTCCCAACTTGTGGCCTGAGGAGTATAGCTGATTCATGGTGAACAAAGAAGGCTTCCCTTAATTAAATTCTCTCAACACAGTTAAGTTAACCATGCTGCAGTTTATAAGGATCATGCCAGCTTCACTTGATTTAGTCGTGTTAGCGTTTCCAAAAAAAATGTCTTTCCAACAGAATACTTCGGTCTGGGTTTTCCCAAAAATTTTTACCATTGGTGGGATTGACCGTACTTTTGACCGCATGAGGGCGCTTTCATCACAATCACAGTTTCATCTGATTTTAATTGCCAGTGTGTAGTTTTCTTGCATCAGCAACAATGTTTACGTGAAAATGTTATGTGAATTCGGAATACGCCTTCACATGGTCGAAATTACGACAAGTATGTGACTTACCGAAGAGGCAGTTTGAGAAGAGCATCTGGATTCTTGCTAGATGTATCCACTTTGCCTTCCTTCTCCAACTGATCGATAACTTCTGATAACAGAAAAAGTAGCAACATACTCGATTGGAACAATGTGAATGTAGACCAGACACCATATGTTTTGACCTTTTAAGACATCAGCAAAGTCTGTCCTGAAAAAAATTTACACTAAAGATGGCCAATTTGCTCAACATAAAACTATTTTCCTCAAATACAACAGTTTTACAGAAATTATTGTATCTTCAATAACTCAGAGTCTGCAAACTTCATGTTATATTCTCCACTCATCACACAGCTTGTACATAACTTTTCTTTTTGTTTTTCCCGTAAGGGAAGAGAGCTTCATTTACACAGTCAACTGCAAGCCTTCTAAGAAGAAGCTCGTTTGAATTTTACTTCTTTGGAAAGGCTTATAGGGAATGACTATAGGGCTTCATCAAAGGCCTATTGAGCCTTCGATCTCCTTGTTCGCAACACACGAAAAAGACAAACAATTTAGTACAGAAGTTACGCAGGGCAATCTTATTTTAACATGGCATATGAGTTTGGTGGTAGACCTGGCATTTTCATCCCCCTATAGTACCTTTTGAATCCACAAAGTATGCTGATGTGAAGGAATTCCAGTGCTTCTTTGTTTTCAGCGACGGCGAGTCAAAATCCTGGCTGATTGCATGTAGATGTAAATGGCTGGAAAAAAATAGACAATGACAGAAGGTATTATTTTGTTCGTTCCGGCTTTGTTCTCGCCCTGCATAATGAGTAATTACGCTTTGGGGCAAGGGGTTAAGAAGAAGTATTAGACCGTATTGAATCTGACGTCACCATTCAAATACCTGCCCTACAACATGGCATCTGTGAGCATATGTGTGTTTGAGTGCGTGCCTGTGCCGTAGAAATCAAAAAAGGAATGCTTCATGCTGCTTGCATCATTGATGTATGCGTTGAGAGGAGCATACGGTCTGCCCTACAAGTTGGCGACTTTCATAGCAACAAAGGGGCAAAATATCGCCATTTTACTTTTTCTATCTGATATTCTGCCATAACCTTACGTTAGAGTAAGCCACGTTAGTCTGATGGGATTCAAACAAATATTTTGTTGTAACAGGGTGGCATGGTTGGCTTGTGCGTAAAGCGCTCGCCTCTCACCAAGGTGACCCCGGTTCGATTCCCGGCCAGGGCCATATATGTGACTTGAGTTGTGCATTGGTTCTCTGCTGTTCCACAAGGGTTTTCCAGACCATCCGGTTTTCCTCCCTCGGGAAAAATCAAACACTTTCGATCTTTGGCTGTGCTCCGTGGTCATAATGGGTTGATGTGGCTGGCAGCCAAAGGCGCCCTTGCATGCCCGCTTCTCGAATACGTTGTAGCCGTGTCCTTCGCAATTCAACTTCGAGTAAGGATGATTAGCCCCCCAAATAATTATTATTATTATCACTCAGATGGGTTTCGGACCCTAAACTTTTGCATCACTAAAGCAACCAGACCACTGAGCCAGCCCGATGGCTAGAGGCAATCTGAATATTACGTGTAAGCAACGAGTACTGCACTACTACAATGATTTAAACAATGACATTTTAAACAAGTGTATTTCAAAAGCTGTACTGTATGGGTAAAAACAAATTATATTCGCTATACCCGACACAAAAATATGCATTCTGCTATACCAGCCAGGCTCTTTTTGAGAAAATGCACACAGGGTTCTTTTACATGCTTTACACAACACACGGGACCAGCGGCTTTATGTCCCATCGGAAGGACGAAGCATCATGAACAAGTGTCTTGCTTAAGGACACAGGTGTCATGACAAGGACTCAAACCTAAACCCTGCGGATCAGAAACACCAGAGCTTGACTACTCGACCATGACACGCCACGGGCCACGACAGGCCTGGCCATTAAGAAACCACTATTATTATTATCGTCTTACCTCATACTTGGAACTGCGTGATACCCAAGTCTGTAAGTGAGTCCTTTTTCACCGATGGCTCTGATACAACAACAAATAAAAGAACAGGAGGATTTGAAACTTTGCATAGTTGAAGTACAACTAACAGAGGTTTGCGGTAAACACCATTTGGAAATATCTCTTTTTGAGTAGTGTAGGTTCTGAGGCCAATGGTCCTTTTCAGAACCAGCGCTACTCAAAAAGAGGTTTCAACATGGTGTTACCACGAACCTCCCTCTTAAGTTAATTTGAAAGTAAAAGGTAGTACCTCATGATGGCTGTTTGTGTTTCTTGGAGGATATTTTTCTCTCCATTTTTCTGGGCGAAACTGGAAAGCATGAATGGGACCGACAAATTAAAAGAAACACGAAAAAAGACGAGCAAGTGTACAAGTTTACAACACACTAAGATTCGTCTCATGTATTGTGACTCTGACATGTCTGATGAGTGTCCCTCCTCTTACCAACCACCCCTTCCCAACCCCCCTTACACCACGCTCATTCGAAGAATTCTTTACACAATATTTTCTAGCGGGTGCCGTGCGAGCTAGTAATAATAATAACTAGTTAATATAGACCCCTTGCAACACGCGCAACATGTGCCTATCCTGGGTGTCATTTTGGGTGTCAAAATCGTAAACAAACATGCACAAAAGAGAGTTGACACCCCAAATCACATTGTTCGGAGGCGTGTTCTGTATTGTGTAAGAAATCAATAGCTCCCCCTTGAACGCGAAACGCTACAGGTACGCTTAATGTAGGTCACACGCACGTTTTTGCGCACAGAGAAAAGCTATTGTTCAATGATCTGGGGTCGATTTCACAAAGAGTTAGGACTAGTCCTAGGAGATATACAAATTGCATGGATAGTCCTAAGTTAGGACAAGTGACTGGTCCTAACTCGAGATAAGACTAGTCCTAACTCTTTGTGAAATCCACCCCTGCCTCCTTTTTGAGGGTTTGACGTCATATGAAATGGGTATATAGTGCATTTTACAAAAACTGTATCAAAATGCACTTTATCAGTGCCTTGGTCATTGGGCCTGCGGGCCAATAACATTCATTCAATCTTTCCAAACTCCCTGGGGAGTATAACAGCCCGGGCTGCTATGGCGATCCTAAGGCTTTTTTATACACATCAACATCTACCCTCGCAGGTACCCATAGTACACCTGTATGAGTGAAGAGAAGCAATTAAATAAAAGCATCTTGCTCACAGACTTATAAGCAACTTACTCTTTGATGACTTTGTCTCCAACCTCCTCCATGTGTCTAAGTAAATCTAAATGACTCGGCTTGAGGGCCTTCAACTTGGCTATTTGCTCTCTAGGTAAAACTAGGTAATGGAATCTGGCCTGGGATGGGGAACAGTAAAGGAGAATAAGTAAGTGAAGCAAGTTTGCATTTAACGTTTTTTGTACAGTGACATCCTCGATTTTAATCACAAAAAAAATTACCTTGTTTTTTTTTCTCGTTTGAAATCGAGGCTGCACTGTACTACTTGACCCTAATTCTTTTTTTTTTTCATTTATAAACGAGGATGTCGCTGTACAGAATACCTTTGGTTTTCTGGAACTGTAGGCCCCTTGTTAATGTTTTAATCCTATATTAAAGGAACTTGTTGCCTTGGATCGGTCAAGTTGGTCTTTGAAAAGCGTTTGTATTCATTTGTTATAAAATGCATATGATTAGAAAGATATTTTAAAAGTAGAATATAATGATCCACACAAGCATCACTCGAAATTGCGTGGTTTTCCTTTACCTCGTCGACAAACACGGTCGGCCATTTATGGGAGTCAGATTTTTTATTCCTATAAATGGCCGACCGTGTTAGTTCGCAAAGTAAAAGGAAAACCACGCAATTTCGAGGCAAATGTGTGTGAATCATTGTATTAAACTTTTAAAACATCTTTCGAACCATATGCATTTCATAACAAACGGTTTCAAACGCTTTTCATAGACCAACTCGACCGATCCAAGGCAACAAGTTCCTTTAATGTTAGATGTAAAAAAGCTGTGAAAATCTCACTTGAAAAGGCTGTCGCATTTTTGAATGCTTGGGTTTCCCCACTAGAGTATTTCTCTGGGGTTCTCTTCCAACATCTTGAACTAAAATTTCTTCATTATCTTCTCTTTTTGACTCTAATTAGAGCATTGAGAATATTTATAAATCCAGATCCAGATCCAGATTTGAAATCAGGCCTGTATTACTTCATCAATAACTTTGATTACCAACCTTAGGATACTTGTCTTTGATGATGACTACCCTGTCATCTGTGTAGACCTGAGATGAGGGATCTTTCATTGTATCCAGTAAGCCAAGACTCCAATGTCCCTTCTTTGCTGGGGGACCACAACTACTGCTACTACTACTGCTCGGAGGTCCTGTAGGACGTTTTGTCCCAGTCCGAGCTGTTGCCATCCTGACTCAATGCACTAGGCCATGAACTTCGCTCTTGTAGGGCGAAGAAGGGGCACTTCTGGTGGTAAGGGGGCGCTTCTACTATGAGGAAAATGTATATTTGTATTAGAACGTTGCAAAGGGCACCACACAGCAACCATACATCATTACATGCAGCAATTGCCGAGTCCATGCTCTTACTTTCCCATTATGCTCAATATACCCTTGGTACATGTATTATATACATGCTCTACACTTAGTAGACTTGATTCAAGTCCCATTCTCATGTAGGAAGACCCTAAAGCAAAATGTAGCTATTGTGGTCCCCCACATGCAACACAAGATGGGGAATGCAGATCGAACTTCTACTTCTATCTTTACTACTCGGCAAAGTCCCATGATGGGATATCACACCAAGATATGGTGGGCATGGCACTATAGGCATAGGAGTGCAACCTCCATGTGGGTTTTACACTTACTCCTACCTCATATTGTTCTAGGTGTAGGTAACACTGACAAATCTACCCAAACCTCAGTTCAGAACCATAAAATTAATATGTATACAGTGTTGTCCAACCTTCGAATGTGCAGGGGTACCACTTTAAGGCATATCCTTGGACATGTTGGAAAAGGTCACCCCATCGATTTGCGAAAATCTGTATTTTTTAGGGGAGCATTTCTAGACCCAGTGAGTAACTGGGACGCTGTACTCCTTTTTAAAAAATGTATTGCTACTCTAGCCTTGTTGATCTTCCTGCGCATGCAACAACAAATTTGCAGCATTTGAGCTGTGCTCAAATGCTCAACTCTTGTGAATATTCTCAAACAAAGGTGTGACGTCAAATCACATTTGCTTCGAAAAAAAGGAGTTACAGTTACAATTAATACACGATGGCCTAGATAGAGAGGGTCCTGGTATTTATACATGTAGCAAGGATCCTCCATGCATGTACATGTAGTAATTGCCTTCAACTCGCCGTCAACTCGCTTGATGCCGTCAACATACTCCTAGAACTATTTCGGTTTCGTCCGGCTATATAGTTCTAGGAGTACCGTTAACACATCCAATATAAGTTTTATAAACTGAAAATTCACAAAAGAGGCATAGAACTGAAAAGTTGGCACAACTATCAGCAAAAAGATAATTTTCAGTAGTTTTAGATCACATTTTCTTTAATTTTTACGACTTGAAATTGTATTTTGTTCCCGTAATTTTATCGCGAAGCGGCAAAAGCGCTGTCCGCCATCTCTTATTTCTAACTACTTGTACAACGACAACAGAGGGCGCTTTCGTGAATATAGAATAGTCTTGGCCCAAGACGTCAGTTATCGGTACAGTATAGTGCATTATGTACTGCGCTACGTGTAAATTGACAGCTGACGTCTTGGATCAAGACTAATCCATATCTGCCGTCTGCGGTGTCGTGTTTGACGGCTAGATCATGCCGGCACTAGTGAGTTGACGGCGAGTAGACTTCAATTTTTGAGTTGACGGCAAGTTGTAAACTTGATCAAAGTAATGACAGGTAATAACAATTATCCTTATTTTGTAACGCAACGATACACCATAAAAGAATACGAACATGTTCTTATGATTCCGCCATTGTTTCACGACTTTCCTACAGCAAGGAACGAACTTACCGAGAGATTTGGCTGTTCGAATGTTACAGTACTGATGACACTCCGCTAAAATGTAAACACATGCTGCACACGCATCCTGCTGCTCTCTATGGGGCGCCCTTTGTCAATTTATTATTTAGTGGTTTTTTTTTTTGACATGCTTTTTATATGGTGGCCCTGAAGGGACACAGCCAGTCGTGAATATTTCGCGACGTCGTATATTTATTCACGACAAGTCGCGAATATTTTCGCGACGTCGCGAATATTTTCACGACTAGTCGCGAATATTTTCGCCACGTCGAATATTCACGACAAGTCGCGAATATTGTCACGACTAGTTGCGAATATTTTCACGACTAGTTGCGAATATTTTCACGACTAGTTGCGAATGTTTTTTACGACGTCGTGAATAATTCTGCGACTAGTCGTGAATAAATTTGCGACTAGTCGTAAATATTTTTTCAGTAGCTTGAGTGTGTAATTCTTACACGGCACGCGTAGAGAGCCAAGCTATGAAGATTGTAGCCACTCGGCTATGTGTATGGGGCCCATGTTTTATCCAGTAGAATTGTTATCGAAGTTCGAGAAAACAGTGTCTGATTTTCATCAATATTTCGGGGGTTTTCAAGGTTGAATTACTCCAAACCCAAATAATTCTGAATGCTAAAGGATTAATCTTTCAGATAAACTTGGTGGGGGATTACGTGATGCGTTGCACCCTGCCGTGACGGAACGAACTCGCGTTTAAAGTTGGAAATAACAACGCAAATTGCGCCAAATTGCTATAACATTTCAGGTAAAAATTGTCAATTTTTTTTGCTGAAATTGTCAACACATTATAATTAAACTTATCATTGGGTTGTTTGTAAAATTTACCTATTGTTGGTCAAACTACGCCGGGGTTAAAAATTGATGTTTTCATTTCGTAAAAAATAGTTGTTTTAATGAGTATGTGAGACGTCGCACTTTTAAAAGTAAATTTTTCTAGCGTTTGTGTTTTTCAAAACGGGTCGTAAAATTTATAGTGTCAAGGTCATCGAAAATTACATATTATTTTGGACAGGAAGGTTGTATGATGATGATTTTTATTTCAGTTAAAATGTTGAGATTTGCTTGTTGGGATTATTATGATATAAACTCAAAAATGAAATTTACTCGATATTCATCATTACGAAGGAGCGGGTGACATATAACGTTATGCTTTATCTGAAGAGTGAAAGTGCCAACGTTTATTGCCTAGCATAGGATAGCCTACTCCTACTAAAGTATAGTAAAACTATAACGTCAGGCCTGGGCCTACCGTAAGGGCCATACGTCAACGTTAGTTTTGTTTAAATAAACATGGTTTATAATTATACTTAAAAAAAAACATGATTTGGTTTTTAATTATATAAAAACCATGATTTGTAAATCACGAAAATTTAAGCACCTGCAACTGCATAGCATAAATACAGGCACACGAAGTCTTACAGACGTAGAAATACGTCAAATTAACGTAATTGACGTCTTTAAAGACGTCTTAATTACGTCGTGTGCCCACAAACACACGGTGGGTAACTATAGTGTACATGTAAGGATACGAAGTAATAGACATCAGCTCAACAGTAAGACTCGCTGTGTTTACTGCCAAAGAGTGGTGCCCAAAAGAGTTTGTGGCCTTTCTACACTGATGAAGGATGCAGGAACATAATTCTGGTAAGGAATACACATGTTGTATCTTCATTTTTTCCCTCCTTTTTTGTCTGTTTAAAACACTAAACTACACATTCGGTAATTGTCAAAAACCAGTCTTCTCACTTGGTGTATCTCAACATGTGCACAAAATAACAAACCTGTGGAAATTTAAACTCAATTGGTCTTTGAAAAAAACACCCTTGTTACACGATGGAAAATTGTGTGCTTTCGATGCTTGATTTCGAGACCTCAAATTTTGATGAGCCTCATTATTTGGAAAATTACTTCTTTCTTGAATACTACGATACTTTAGAGGGAGCCATTTCTCACCGTGTTTTATAATACGAACACTTTCTATTGCTCGTTGCCAAGTAAGTTTATGTGCTAACACTTATTTTGAGTATATTACCAATAGTACCCATCTGCCTTTAAGCCTAAGTAAGACTTCGCTCGGCCCCAGCGGCCAGTCTATCTATCCAGGACCGCTGGGATGGGCTAATCGCTTGCACAGATTCTTGTTCAGGAAGTACGTCACGTATGCAGTGCATAGAAATATGGCGCAGTGTTGAGTGTGATGCATGATGGGACTGCGCATTATGAAACCAATGACAGTGCATGATACGTTTGCCCATCCCAGCGCCTTTGGTTAAAGCAAGGCGCTGGGGACGAGCGAAAAGTAAGACCTGCAAACAAAGCTAATAGTTGTGAGGGCAATCCAGAGGGCGCCCCATCGACGCAAGAAAAATAAAATGTGGACCTGGCTCATCAGCAAAAATCCTTCCCATGAAATAATTCCCGCGTTTTTTTTTTGTTTTTTTTTTTCGTTTTTTTTTTTCTGTTTCTCCTTATTTGTAGTTCCCATCCATCCAGTTTTCCAGTTTTGCGAGGTTCCAGCTATAATTATGGTTCTTTCCCAGTAGGCTCGGGCATACCCCGGGCGTTTCGTTTATAAGTTTAATGTTTTCCTGTCCCGTAATTTTTATAAGCGTTAACTATTGTCAAGCCTTTCTTAGTTAGTAATAATAATAATAATAATAATAATAATAATAATAATAATAATAATAATAATAATATAAATAATAATAATAATAATAATAATAATAATAATAATAATAATAATAATAATAATAATAATAATAATAATAATAATAATAATAATAATAATAATAATAATAATAATAATAATAATAATGATAATGATAATGATAATGATAATGATAGTGATAGTGATAGTGATAGTGATAGTGATAGTGATAGTGATAGTGATAGTGATAGTGATAGTGATAGTGATAGTGATAGTGATAGTGATAGTGATAGTGATAGTGATAGTGATAGTGATAGTGATAGTGATAGTGATAGTGATAGTGATAGTGATAGTGATAGTGATAGTGATAGTGATAGTGATAGTGATAGTGATAGTGATAGTGATAGTGATAGTGATAGTGATAGTGATAGTGATAGTGATAGTGATAGTGATAGTGATAGTGATAGTGATAGTGATAGTGATAGTGATAGTGATAGTGATAGTGATAGTGATAGTGATAGTGATAGTGATAGTGATAGTGATAGTGATAGTGATAGTGATAGTGATAGTGATAGTGATAGTGATAGTGATAGTGATAGTGATAGTGATAGTGATAGTGATAGTGATAGTGATAGTGATAGTGATAGTGATAGTGATAGTGATAGTGATAGTGATAGTGATAATAATAATAATAATAATAATAATAATAATAATAATAATAATAATAATAATAACTAGTGTTAACAAAGATAAATTTATAAAGCGCACAATAGCAGAAAGAGTACACCTCAAGGCGCTGGAAAAGAAAAACAATAAAAGTCTGGACCAGACAAAAGTTAGACACTGAGTTGATTGTTTCTGCTATAGCAATATTGTTCTTGTGCAACCTGAATAATTAAGTAAACCTTGACGCTCCTGCCAAGAAAAATTAGAATTAAAACCCGTAACCTTCCCTTCCTGATGGAGCCGGCATTGTTTCCATGGTTTGTCAGTCCTTAAAGGAACACTGCTTGGATCGGTCGAGTTGGTTTTCGAAAAGCGTTCTGTAACCGTCTGTTGTAAAATGTACATGGTTAGAAAGATATTGTATAAGTAGAATACATTGATGCACACAAATATGCCTCAAAATTGCGTGTTTTTTTTTTTTTTTACCCAGTCGACTAACACGGTCGGCCATTTATGGGAGTCAAAATTTTGACTCCCATAAATGGCCGACCGTGTCAATTCGCGACGTAAAGGAAAACCGTGCAAAATCGAGTGATCCTTGTGTGGATCATTTTATTCTGCTTCTAAGACATCTTTCTAACCATATGCATTTCATAACAAAATTGTTTCAAACGCTTTTAATAGACCAACTCGTCCGATCTAAGGCAGCGTGGACCTTTAACGGAGTGTTCTTTTGCTAAAATAATTTAATCATGTGGTTTGGCGACTGCCGAAAGGCCCCGGCATCTCTCATGTAAGTTTCAGGTTATTTAATCTATAAATTAGGCTATTTGCCAAGCCCAACCTTGACGCTGCCGCAAAGAAAGCTACAACACTTTATTTAGCTCAATAAAAGCACCGCTCTCCCTGCCTGGTGACCGGAAAATTTCATTGGTGTCCTTTGTCATTTCCGTAATAAAGCGTTTTGCTGCAAATTTAGTTTAACTATTATGTAATTTTTCTGAAGGCCTTCCTACTTGGCGCGGAAATTTAATTATAATATTATTATTATAAGTTCGAAAATTCGTATCACCAACTATACTGCTACACCAAAAGTCAGTTATTTTGAGGTAACTGAGGTCGGTGTATGCATTCTATTTGACGAATGCAAAGTGTAACTCGGCTTACTCGGGGGTAGAACTTTCTTACGAAACCAAACATGAAATTACTGTGAACTCTGACACTCAACATAACATAATATCATGTTCGTTCAACGTGTGGGGTGGTTTCTGCAATCGTTCATTGCCTTTCACATCAATAATCAATGTAAAAGGTGTTTTTGTTTTTTTCGTTACAGATTTAAAGCACTGTAACACGTTTGTTAATTACTCAAAATGTGTATGCATAAATTAATTTGCCTCGTAACAACGAATGGAGAGCTGTTGATAGTATATGCAAACATTATGAAAAACGACTCCATCTAAAGTAAAGCGATTAATGAGGAAGGGGCAATTTCTCACCCAAATCATATAATTTAGACCCTAGAAAGACTTCAGGCCATGGGCCATTCTCATGCATCTGAAAGTACACAAACGAGTGCGACATGGGTATTTTCGTTCGTTGTTGCAGCTTCTGTGACCAACTGAGCCCAATTTTAACAGTCTATGGTTTTTTTTAGCATAATGTTTGGATACACCAAGTGAGATCTGGTCTTTGGTAACTACAAAATGTGCTCGGTCATCAAAAACTATGTTTTGTTTAATATTTCATTGTTGGTGATGATGTTCTGTGTTTTCACCAACATTTGTTTAAAGGGAATATGCGAGATTGTCAGATGCCTCCAGTAGGTATAGACCAGAATGAATATGTCCGATTATGTGGACTGAATTGGATATTTTATAGGAAATTAAAAAGTCTTCAGAGGATTGGCAATCGACCTTTCGCTGCTAAGATTTAAGATTCAAAGAAGTTTTAAATAACCTTGTTTATGTATGTGATCTTGCCACTTGAAGGAACATTATACAGAATTGGTTTGTGCTAACAAAACAGTTGCTGGCAGTGTAAAGCACTTTATGTTATCCACTATATACATAAACTGTGGAAGTTTGAGATCGATCGGCCGTCTGGGTCACGACAGAATAGTGAAAAACTGATTACAAATTTTGCAACGATGCCAAAATAAAAATGGATAAAACGCTCACTGAGCGATAAACTCCAAACGCGATGTTAGATTATTCTTTTCTCATCAAATTATGATATTTCAGACCGAAATATTTCAAGGGATGTTTTCAATAATCATCATCATTAGACCGTGTAAGTTTGATGTAAGTCTGTGATGTTCACGATTTTTGTTTCTTACCAATTCTGTAACGTTCCTTTAAGACAAGTGACATTTCAAATGTGAACACTGTTCTGTGGTTAAATAGCTTAATATTTCTTAATGAGAGTAATTTTGGTTAAATACTAGAATATGTATCATTATTTTGTAAATATCATCAACTACTGGAAAGGGCAGTTATTGGATTTATTACTGACTGGTAGCACTTAACCCTGTAATTTTATAACAGCTTTTCTAATTGTTGGGATTCTATTACATCTTTTTCGTATTTAATGCAATACTGTATACCATTATCAAACTCTGATCGAGCAATATACCAATATTTTGAAATAACAATAAATAATTTTATCACTTCAAGTAGTTAAAGACACTGGACACGTTTGGTAATAACCTGTCTTCTCAATTGGTGTATCTGAACATATGCATAAAACAACACACCTGTGAAAATTTGAGCTGAATTGGTCGTCGAAGTTGCGAGATTATAATGAAAGAAAAAACACCCTTGTCACACGAAGTTATGTGCTTTCAGATGCTTGATTTCGAGACTTCAACATCTAATTATGAGGTCTCGAAATCAAATTCGTGGAAAATTACTTCTTTCTTGCAAACTATACGTTACTTCAGAGGGAGCAGTTTCTCAATGTGTTTTACTATCAACCTCTCCTCATTACTCGTTACCAAGAAAAGGTTTCATGCTAATAATTATTTTAAGTAGTTACCAATAGTGTCCATTAGTGTTCATTTCATACAACATTCAAAATACAATCGTTTCAAACGAAGGTGTTACTGTTTCATTAATCGACTTGCAAGTATCATTTATTTTACAAAAGTAATTCTCAGTGTTTGTAATGATATCAGCACAATTGTAGCACATTAATTAAATCAAATTTGTTAACATGTGTATACTGTCGGGAATGTTGCGTGACATTCAGCATGATGAGTGTTGGATTCTATCTGCGTAAAGTATCTCGATACCTTTGTTGAATTGAACCATGTGCGAAGACATGTTTCTGTTGTGAGTTGTTGATATTTTCAATGAGTCTTGACTTAATTGAAAACCTATCACTGTTCATTAGTCTGTTGAAGGCTCTTTATTCCCAGTCTGATTGTCGGCCAAAAACATCACCATTATTGTTTGTCCAGAGAACATACTATTTAATTCAGTTAATTCGAAGACGTTGCGGCCAACTCTTTTGTACCGAATAGTGTACATTCTCGAGCTCGCATTTTACGAAAAATCACAAAATGAGTTTTCTCAATTGAAACAATACAAGACGGAGCAAACGAGCCTAAAGGGACAGGTTAACAAAGAAAATGACATACAAACGTTATTCGTTCCACATAACTATTATTTCGTTCCCTCGAAATATGTTTTTCCCTTTGCAGTGTTACTTCGTTCCCCAAAACTGATAACGTTCCCTTGATACTTTCATAGTTGCTTCGCAGTCAACGCGTAACCCATGTCAATGCTCTCATAGTTGGTTGTTTCTGCTGACAATAATTGTCACACTTTCAATCTGAATAGTTAAAGACAGTGGACACTATTGGTAACTACTCAAAATAATTGTCCGCACAAACTTTACTTGGTAACAAGTAATGGGGAGAGGTTGGTAGTATAAAACATTGTGAGAAACGGCTCTCTCTGAAGTGGAGTACTTTTCGAGAAAGAAGAATTTTTCTACGAGATTTTGAGGTCTCGAAATCAAGCATCTGAAAGCACACAACTTCGTGTGACCAATTGAAAAAAAACAAATCAAATGTTATTTTATGCATATGTTGCGATACACCAAGTGAAAAGACAGGTTATTTTCGACGACATTTTCATTTGATGAGAACGATGATAGTTTGTAAATGTGTGGATTTATTTATTACAGTGCGGTATAGACACATCTTATCCCCGCACTTTCATGAGAGCTCCAATGCAACGTGTTCCTTTAAGGGTGTTAGAACATTTACCGAATTTGTAATATTTTTATTTCTCCGCGCCAAGTAGCCCTTGGAAAAATTAACGCTGCTGTTGCGCAGCAAAACGCTTTGTTACAGAATGTCAAAGGAAGCATGTGGTTCAGTATGTTTACTTTCTTGGCGATTGGGCTCGGCATAACTCTTTATGAGAGATATCGGGTCCGTGCGGCTGTCGCCAACCTATGTGATAGCAACCATTTCAGCAAAAGAATCTCCGCAACGGCTTTACAAAGGAAACCATGAAAACATTTCCGGCTCTGTCAGGAAGGGAGAGTGGTGGTTTTATTGACCCACGTATTCTTACTTTCTTGGCGGCACCGTCCAAGGTCTTGACTTGGGTTACGCGTTGAGTAACTGAGTTTATTACAGAATGCGAACTCAAAACTGTACACGATTCAAAACCAAAGTATTGGCTCCAACGTCTTCGAATTGAGTACATTTTAAATGACAAGTTCTCTGGACAAACAATAGGCGTGAAGTAATAGTGACTGAAAATTTCACCGGGAACTAAGAGCCTTTAAAAACCGTGTAGTCAACAATGATGCAGGTTTTCAATTATGTCAAGCCTCATTGAAAATACCTCAAAACTCGCAACAAATACATGCACTTCGCACCTGGTTCAGTTCAACAAAGAGGTATTGTGACGCGTTATGCAGATTTAACCAACACCTGTGACGTCACCCTATTGTTAAATCCCTCCATTATGTTGCACGAATGGCGCGATGGGTACAACCATAGAGAACCATTCACCCATTGTGCAAACGGGTTAGAGTATCCACATCGCGCCAGTCATGCAAAATAATAGAGTCATGCAACATTCCTGACAAAATACAAAAGTAAGCCAAATGTGATTTAATTTGTGTGCTTTCATTAACGATTATACAAACGTGGTGTTCTTTACACCAAACCACCCATTACTCAATCTTTTTATCCACATTATATTAGCCAGTGTTTTCTTCTTATTTTTAATGTATTTTCCATTTTTTTTTGTCGCCTTTCGTGTATGTCTTGTATGTCTAATTTGTATGCGTTTTGGGTTTTTATGCTGATTGAATACTCTTTAGGACCAGCTGGAGAGGAGGGCCTCTAGACAGGCACTGTGTTTCTTTTAGGCAGCTGTTCCTTTTTCCTTCCTCTATTTATTTGCTTATTGCTTTGTTTAAAAAAAAATTAAACTGATAAAATGTGGATTTTTGTACTATAATTTATATCTGCCTGAGAATTTAGTTACTTTGTACTTATAAATTACTTCGTATCTTAATAGGCATTGATACCTTTGGTAAGTGCCAAAGACCAGTCTTCTCAGACACTTGGTTTATCTCAACATATGCATAAAATAACAATTAATTTTTGTGAATTAATTCAAATAATAAGTGGACTGAAAAATTATCTCAAAAACTACGTTAATTCAGAGGGAGCGGTTTCTCACAATGTTTTGTACCAACAACAGTTGTCCTTTGCTCATTACGAAGTACACAAATTCATGCCAACAATTTTTTTGTGTAATAACCAATAGTGTCCAGTGCCTTTAAAGGGGGACCTTGGCCGCTAGACGTTGTCGTCACGTTCTGTCCTCTTACTTGTTTTAGGAAATCTAGGTTTAAAGACAGTGGACACTATTGGTAATTGTCAAAGACTAGCCTTCACAGTTGGTGTATCTCAACATATGCATAAAATAACAAACCTGTGAAAATCTGAGCTTAATTGATCATCGACCTTGCGAGATAATAATGAAAGAAAAAACACCCCTGTCACACGAAGTTCTAAATCTGAGGTCTCGAAATCAATTTCGTGGAAAATCACTTCTTTCTAGAAAACTACGTCACTTCAGAGGGAGCCGTTTCTCACAATGTTTTATACCATCAACCTCTCGCCATTACTCATTACCAAGAAAGGTTTTATGCTAATAATTATTTTGAGTAATTACCAATAGTGTCCACTACCTTTATTTTTTTCACAAAATCGTCAATTCAACCTGTGCAAATTGGACATTCGGTTTTATATTGCAACCCTGAATTCATTATTACACAAACTGGCTTAAATTGACACCATCTGAAGGCCAAAACGGGATTGCAGCTTTAATTATGGCAGAGCTACAGAATACAATGAAAATTAGATGAGAGCAAAAAAACACGTCTCCCCTGCTATGCTGCAACTAGGGCGTTAAGATTCAAACTACGAGTGATGGGATCATAGTACACAAGAAAGAATAAAAAATAACACAAATTTAGTTGTGATGCCAGAAATTAGTGTTTTTGAATACCCTTTTGTTGTAAATGTTGATACTTGCTTTATGGTGTCTAATACGTGACAATACCCATGCCTGGTGTCAAGTTAAAGACCACGGTTTTTGCAATGAAAAAGAAAAGAGCAAAGATACATTGGAACTCAGATTTGATCAAAAAGTGATATCGTCAGACATTTTCTGTGTGATAATTCACTCAGAGCTGCATTGTAATTAAATGCGATAAATATTCACAATGCACAAACTGTATTGGGTGTCAGTGTCGGTGAAAGACTTGTCCTATATATTTTTTAATTAGTGAGAATAAACATCAAGGTCAAGGTTGCCTATAAAAAAAAAACTGGCTTCGACGATAAGGTCACTATTTGAGCTTTCGGGCATCTCTGAGCCATCATCAGCTATGGGAGATTGTGTGTGTTTTTATTTTATTGTCACAGCATATCACGTTTTTCAACCCCCAGAAACACATCGGTGGAATAATTACAATTAAAACTAACATACATAATTACAATTAAAAAAAAAAAAAAATTACAATTAAAAAAAAAAAAAAAAAAAAAAAAAAAAAAAACCAAAATTAATATTCTTTATCCCCGATGCAAATTTAACATCTATTATATCGTTGCGGTACCCGCTGCCAAAACATAGGATTCGAACTGCCTCTAGCTGCCGGGCAACCTCGGTAGTCTAGTTGGTAAGACACTGCTCTAGAATTGCAAGGGTCGTGGGTTCGAATCCCACCCGAGTAACATGCCTGTGATATTTTTTCACAGGACTCGGGAAGTACTGAGTATACAGTACTAACACACATCGGTGTATGGGTAAAAAAAAAAAAAAAAAAAAAAAAAAAACCAAAATTAATATTCTTTATCCCCGATGCAAATTTAACATCTATTATATCGTTGCGGTACCCGCTGCCA